>NC_092071.1:16138853-16438853 GCF_039877785.1 Chaetodon trifascialis | reverse complement strand
TCAGCTCACAATTTGTTTCCACTGTGGCCAAGAAAACCTAACACTTCAGCTATGGACAGGTTATGAGATGGCTCCTGTCTTCATTGTGATGTCTTAAAAATGATGTTTCTCCAAAGTGTTTCTGTCTTAGCCCTTTGATTCTCAAACAAGAAATGTTAAGAGTCTGGTTTTCCAGCCATGACTATATTTATTATAGAATCAAATCCTACATAATTACCTCTTTATGATAAGCTGTTCAAATGCATATAGACAAATCTAAACGTACTTACTGGCAGATCACCAGAACAGACAGAAGCTTAAAACACAAATAAACAAGCAGTAGCTAACATGTCATGAGTCACATTTCAATTCATGTTGGTGTGTGTGGATCTAAAGTGCTTCAGGTGACGCTCAGAATGACCAGAACCTTCTGACTCATAGGACCATCACTCTTTATTCTGGTACCTCTGTGTGGAGATAAAAAAAAAAAATCATAATCAAGCAAGTAATCTGAGATATCAATGCTTCACATGTTTTGCAAAACAAGCTTTCAAGCAAAAAGGTACAGACTATAAAAGCTGTAAACTACATCTGCACATATAAAGACTTGATTAACCATATACTAATGCAGGAGCTGGAGCAGTTTCCATGCCTACTGTATACACTCTGATGCTTAATGGAAAAATTGACAGCGTGCCAGAGGGATGATGATTTCCAAACCTCTGATTTTCCTTCCTTTGCTCCGACAGAGTCATCGCCTTTCATGTCCTTCCCCTTAAGACAAAACCACAACCTATTTTGGGCTATAAAAATCATCTTACATGCCATTTTCCAAACGGACATTAGTGAGCATCTGAAGGATTGCTTGTCTTCACCATTTTCTTTCCACAAAGGCCAACAAATGAATTTGTGAAAGTGAATTGATCGATAAATAATGAGAAATAGACAAAGCACGCCATAAACTGACGCCAAATGACGCCTCGCAGCACAACACGTTCATTGATAAAAGGATATTTGAATTTCATATGAATTTCGTGGAGTTGGGAGATGTTATGAAGGCCGCGTGAAAGTGCTGGGGAACAGTCGTGAAGTAGTCACACCATAGTCAGATGTCACTGAGTCGAACAATACTTAAGAGTCTGCTTTGAGTGGTTTGGTTGCAAAACGATCAGTTACTCTCCCTCTGAAGCCCCCGGCTGAGCTCTGCTGTTGAAACTCAGTACTGTTTCTTGACGGCTTTCGGTATTGAGCTGAAGTCACTGGTCAAGCTTTGGATTTCAGGAATGACAACAGATAAAAGGCGAATGGGGTGTTTGTTTTTTTTTTCTTTTACATTAGTCATGTAAACAGTGGCATATTTGTCTTTTTAGTTCCAACGAATCATGAGTGTGTGCAAAAACGCTTGTTTTCAATGAGTATGTACAACTCACTTCAACAATCTAACCCAAGAATTACACAAAGAAACAATTTTCAGACTGGTCCTAAAGTCCTAAGTGAAAAAAGATCAACAAAACAGTCCAAACGAATGGCAGAACAATAAAAAATTAGGAAACAGAGAATTGCACTTGCACTGAGAGAGCTTCTACACAAGCAGAAATAAAGCGCTATAAATGTGTGATTTTGGCCCCTGGAGACGACAAGCTGCAGCAGAAGCGGTCGTGGCCTTTTGCAATGCAAAGCGTCTGAGATCAGGCGGAGATACAGGCATACTGAGACAGAAGCAAAAACAAAGAAGAGAAGCAGAAAATACGCACAGATGAGAAGAATACAACTGAAATACTGTAAGTCAAATCTGGCTTTCTGTAGCGAGCAGTAATAGTCCATTGAAGGCTAGCATAATGTGGCTAATCCTGTAACTATGCTACTCATGCTCTATATCTTAATGTTAGCTATGTATAACTCAGTCATATATTTTATATGTCCCAGGTCGAAAAAATATCCCTTTTCTCCCTTTTATTTTACACAGATTGCACCCTGAGATTTGATAAAACAAAACGTCCTTTCAAACATTTCAGTTGCGTCCACAACAGTCCACTAGCTCATATCTTACATTTTCAACACAAGCCTCATAAAGACAATAATCAAATGACTATTGAACTGACCTCTATGTACAAAGTGCTGCACTTACACTAGAGCATAACATCCTACATATACAGTAAGACAGACATAAGCAGACAGTACATCAACCAATCACACTGTGAAGATCACACACAGCACATTTTCATAGGCGGACGCGGGAGGTTTCCCTACAGCAGCACTGTGCGTTTCAGACTGTTACACCTTTGCAGACCATAGTTTCACACTTGAAGTCATGCTATAATATTGTTACTGCATGTGCTGCAGTTGGAGGAATAGACGTGAGTGCTGTGGCAGTATGGCATCCTCTCTTGTATATTATTGCAAATGTATAATATAATATTGAATCTTTTCTGCTCTCAATAAAATGTATCTGACACCGACCACCTCAGAAATGAATGCACGGCCTCAGGGACAACAGTGCTGCTTGTCCTTACTCACTGCACTACTGTTTGTTCCCTGCCTGGATCCACGGAAAAGCTGGTGTTCCTCACAGTACGTTTACAGAGTAACACTAATGTAAGTCACAGGACGCATCAGCATTTATATTCTATATTAAACTACAGCAGTGACTTGTAATCTGACAGAAGATCTATCAGGATATCTAGAAGGACAATCTCCCTGTGGACTCTCAGTCACCTTGTCTAAGTTGTTTTGTAATGGAGGACACGTTTGTGTTTCTGAACACAGGGGACAGTACTGAATGTCCCTTATACAATACAAAACTACACTGGATGTGCTCCATGGCACAGAGGGGAAAATATCTTACACTCTTAAACTTGAAAAATGAAGCTACATGAGAGAATGGATTTCATCAGCGATGGCTGGAAACGCGTCATCAGATCTGAGGAACGGCAGGCTACAGCGTGTCTGCAACGAGGCTTCACATGAAAACGCGCTGAATGTGTTGGTCAGTGTTACAACAGTGTTTAAAGTGTCTTCAAAATGTTGTGCCTCACTTGTCTCATCAGCCATCGCTGCTGATCATCATCTGCCTGAACATCCAAGCCCCACACGCCAACACACACACACACGCACACAGATTGTTAAATCTGACGTCTCCTTCTGCCGTATGGCCTCACCGAAACCCACTGTCCTATCCGAGTGGAGAAAGGAAATTCATGGTGACTTCTGGGTTTGACTCAAGAGTGTCAATTCATTGATGTATCCCTTCACTTATTTGCTTTTAGCTTCAGCTGGGCAACCTTAGCATGTCCCAGTTTAGTCTGAATGTCGACGGGCCTGTCAAAGAAGCTGACTATGGCCGGCTCGTTGAGCAGAGAAGCCAGGACCTGCTCGAACGAAAAGGACCACTCCATCTCTGAAAGGTCGGGCCCTGCATCCTGACTGCTGTGGGAGCCGGAGGTGTCAGAGCTCTCCGGGGTGGTAGTAGCTTCTTTGGTTGAAGGCTCCTCTGCAGCAGCAGCAGCAGCAGCAGCAGCAGCGGTGCTAGCAGGCTTTGTGGATTCGGGGGGGCTGCTCGGCTCCTGCAGCCTCCGCCCCACCTCTTCCATCCTCAGAAGAAGGCTGGTCACATGAGCCACGGCTCGGTACAGAGACTCCTCCTCTGGATCACCGTGAAAAATGTTGTAGAGGGTCTTGGAAAACTGGATGAATTGAGCCTGAGACAGAAAAAGAATCCATGAGCACGTGTTGTACTTAATCAGATAAATCCGCATGTCACATGGGTCCTTCTGCTGTGAAAATGTGAAGCTAAATCTGTTTTTTCCACTTCAGGCAGAAAACTGTCTCTTTAGCTGATAAACAACACGTGGATTGACTTACCTGATTAATTCGGGGTAGATCCTTGATGGTTTCCTCTTTCTTAAGTATTTCATTTTGCCATTGTTTCAGGTAGGCCTGCAGGTCCACTTTTCCTCTACCTGTCAAGTTCACACACAACTAAGACATTTACAGCTTTTAAATATAGCCATGGGGTATTTGTGATAAACATGGGTGAAATGCTACCTCTTTCGGGGCTTTTCCTTATCACACCATCTTCAGGAAGGTCAAACGCTGAAATATAGAAGCAGCAAGAGAACAAATGGAGAGAGAAATGCTTTGAGAACAATCAATGACACTCAAGGACATCAGGGAAGCATCAAGGCACGATTATGACAGAATTCAGGAGGAGGGGGTAAAAGTGAAATCAGACTTTTAAAGGGAAAAGAAGGAGAAAAGAGGCTAACCAGAGAGTCTACTCAAGTGAGAAGAGTCTTCAGTCACTGGAATAAAGTGCTGGATTCTTTGTTCCTTTACGTGCAAAGGACTGCCTGTGAAAGCTAGAAGATACTGACTGTGAGCGCACTGAGAGGAAAGATGAAGAGACAGAGGTGACAGGATCCACACGAGCATTGCAGATGAAAGTTGTTAAAGAATTTAATGAAAGAAAACACGGACGTCCACATACACTGATTTATCAGTTCATGACATAAAGTCTGATGCCATCGCATCTCACAATCCTGCAATATGTTTGTGAATCTCACAATGTGATGTTTGTTTGTTTAAACTGTGTCAAAGACTCAACTCTAAGATCAGGTTGAAGATTATACTGCAATCAGTGGTGGTGTACTGGAATGCATCTTATTTAAATGGGTTTCTAATGGTCAAATTACTTTAGGAGGGGCTCATCAACTGATAAATCATTGTTATGCACAGTATTATTGCATTATGTGAAGAAACACACGTAACAAAGCTCAGCATCCGTCTGTGCAAAGAAAATTAAATACTGTTTTGAAAATAAAGTTATCCAATCAAACACTTCTGGATGAATCGTTTCAGTTTCTCACTCTGCTTTTTTAAGCCTGCCAGTGACCGTGTGTGGATGTGTGTCAGCAAGCCCTGCTGGACTAAGCAATTACCCTCACAAGCCAACAGTGTCATTATATTTGTCCGACAGCTTCGTGCTGCATGAGAGGACCTCCATGTGAGTTAGTGGTTCGGGGCGTCTGTGCCATGAAAGTTGTTGCTGATATTCAGGATCCAAACAGCGAACCTTAATGATTGTGGTGACCTTTCCTCAGTTACACGACTCACGCTCAAATTTCCACCTAAAATGTAAAATCTTATTTAAAACCTAATGGGCAGATTTACTGAGCTCTTTGATGCTCTCCAGACGATCTTTGTCAAATTCTGACCTTCTGCTAATGAGACGTCAAATTATCACCTTTGAAACTAATGACCAGCTGTGAAAACATTTACACTAAATTTCAAAGCACAACATACAGTATAGCGTAATAGTCCATTTGCCATGTGATAACATGTTCGTGCTCCACACTTGTGCGATTGTGCAACGCGATGTTCATCCAACAATTCATAGTGGCATGCAGAACAGTGCAGCCTTTAGTGCAGATGTAGCTATAAGTTAAAGGTACTACAACAACAAGACAACCAATTATGACACACATGATGTCACTGCAGCCCGTGGCGAGTGCATACAGCTGCTGAACCGTGTGCTTGCACTGAAAAACCTACAGACTCTCAGCTCCAAATAGCACATATTTTTTCTTAATCAATGGGGCTTTTGGCATGGTTATAATGTTAGACTTTGATGTGGGCTGCCTCTCAGTCTGTGAGAGCTCAGGGCTGTTCCACTGTGAAATCGGCAAGTGTTTGAGGTCAATGCGGTTTACTTTTTCAACTCTCTCTCTCTCTACACTGTCCCTCAGTCCACAACTCTGCAAACTTTGCTTGAGGGAAGGTATTTCTGTTATTGCCATGTTAGTACTGTTTCTAGATCATTATTAATGTTGCTGTGGGACCATTGTCGCAACTGACCAAAAAGAGACAGAGCAGGTTATGGTGGCTGAATGGGTCAAGCACAGGACATTGACGCAGAAGACTGAGGGTTTGTGTCCCGTGTGTGGAATATTGTCATATTGTTGACTTGTTATTTTCAGGCTTAGTTCACTTTTTACTTTCAGTTTCTTTTTGTTTTCTGTCGCAGTTTGATTCCATTTAGTCTTCAGTAAAACTCCTTGGTTACATTTAGGAAAAGATCACAGTTAACTACGTGTTAGAAAAGCTAACTTCTTCCACGTGCACATTTTTCTTTTTTTCCAAGTCACAAAGCTTTGACATCAAAACAGCACGATTGGTCAGCTGTGATGATGGTCCTGGAGCAACGAAATTATGACGATGTAGGAGCAACACCAACGTGCTGTCAGCATGATATCAGATCGTGCCTTGAGGGAAATATCTACAATGCATGGCATTGTGTCATGAAAACTGTGTTAACAGCAGAATTTCACCTTTAGTAAACAAAGAAAAATCAACAAAACACTGAGTACGGTATGCCTAGTTGTTAGTCTTATGTCCGTCAGTCTGAAATATCAACCTCAGACAGAAACGTCACTGCCATTATCACAAAAGCGCTGTCCGCCTCTCTGCTGCCTCGTATCACTCCACTGAGCCCCTCCCACCAAATCTGCAGATTTGATTGGTAGCAGGAGTCACTCCTCATAGAGCCCACTCTCCACGTCGTGAGCCTCGCCGAGACCCCGGTCCCTTTCGCCCTTAACAAACACTAAAACAAAGCCTGGAGATGGGTCTGGCTGTGAGAGACACAGCTGGCGTGGATGCACACATGCAGCCAATGAGAACACCCTCTCTCTGAAATGACCTGTCATTGGCTAAAATCTTCCATCATGGGCTAGATTTTGTACAAAGAGCCAAGAGGAGGTGCAGAAGTCTAGTTTTCTCTCTGACCTACAATATGCTGAATGGTTGTTATGGATTTTTTTGCTCAATGAAGCTAAAAATAAACGTCCTACCACAGCTTTAAGGCTTAGGGGGAACTCTGCCTCTACTCTGTGGCAACAAGATGGGACCTGTCCTTGGTGCTGAAGCAATACACACTCTCCACGAGATGCAAAACAAGCTTCACTGCTTGATGCTCACTGGCTTGGCATGTCACAAACTGTGACTCAGTACTGTTTTGTTGCTCAGCTGTCAGTTGTAATTTGAGCACTTCTTCCTCATCACAGATCTTCTTTATGGGGAAACTAGCCCACTGAAAAATGCCCTTACAGCTGCTTACATCCATTGTTGCCATGGCAAAGGTCTTTCACCCAACATAGACTATTCTTACCCCTGCCTTCAAGCACGCACTGCCACATCATGCAGACGAGAGCCACACATTGAAGGCCAGTTTCTTCCCCCAGGGAATGTGCCCACTCAACGAATGCTGAGTTGTGGACTGGATTATTGAAATGACAACTCAACCACAGACTGATGTAAGTCTATCTGATCTTGGGTGTTATTTTAGGCTGCTTCTGTATGTCTGTTGCGGGTGTGTTATTGCTGTCCAGCAGGAGCATATGATCGGTGTAGATGCGTTGTGAGAGATTGAAGCTGGAGATACACTAATACAGACCGATTTTTTTTTAATTTACAAGAGACACAGACGTGAGACACTGAGAGTTGTGACATGAGAAATATGAATCATTTCAAATGTGTCGTTTAGATTTGCTGCTGTTCGCTTGATCACTTGTTCATCACTCACCGGGTGGCAGGTGTAGCTTGAAGAGGAATTTCAGCTTATTTGTGAAAGATCCACTGTACAAAGTATCTGTGGGAGAAGCATTTTGAAATTATAGCAGCGGGGACACTGAGGATAAGTGCCGCATGAGTGGAGAGCAGAGAACGAGTGAATTTACCAAGGGCGCAGCAGAACTCTTTGAAGTTGACGAGGCCGTCCTGGTTCTCGTCTATCAGGCGGAAGATCCAGAGAGAGAGGGTGCTCTTGGTGGCGCAGAAAGCCCAGGGCTCCAGCAGGGAGAAGAGCCCGCTGAACTGTTGGAAACCTAACTGGTACTGCTCCAAATAGGCCAGGCTGGGGTCATGATGGAGCAGAGTGGGACTCTTCATCGTCCAGTAGCAGCAGAGGAAATGCTGCCTCTGAAAATAGAAGATAGAAGAGAAAGATGGTGGTTTTATTTCTCATTTCTTTATTATGACTGTTTACATTTTTTATAATAACACTGAAGATACTGTAACACCTCTCTGACTCACTTTGAACAAGTTATAAAGCTCATCAAGCTGCGAGGCACTGAATCTGACTTCTTGGGACACCACCCGAATCTGAAAATAGATTCAAAATTCACCCTTAACACCACGTTAACGATGCAATTTCACTAACAACCTTGAACTCGATGGCCACTTACAACATTTTGTTTGGTTGTATCCTCCAGTGTCTGGATCACGTGCAGTTTGTTTCTCTTCCGTGAACTCTCCACTTCCTCTGAACGGATATGTCCATATTTCTAAAACAAAGTGCAGTTGGTTAAATAAACTGCAGTGCTGATGTCGCTGAACAAAACAGACGCGATAAAATTTTGCATTACCTCGTACGCCTCTCGGACCAGAGCGCTGATATCCACGTTGAAGTGGGATGCTTTATCGTTATTGCCAACCGGAGCTTGCTGCACTGTTGGAGGCAACGGGCTGTCTTTGTTTGTCACGCTGTCGAAGAATCTGAAATGACACCGTCAGATAGAGACACAATAATTCGCACAATAATAATGTTTAGACACATCAGCCCTGCTTTTGCGTTTGTATTCACACAGACTTGTTGAGGATGGTGACGGCCTCGGCATCATCGTGGCAACTGATCAGAGCCTCCATGTTGTAGTCCAGCACCGCCAGGCCGAGCTGCAGAATGGCTTTTATGCCGTCGTAGAAAAAACAGTCCACCACGTTCACAGCACTCTCTATGGGCAGGACGCTGATGAAGAGAGTGAGGAACCAGGACAAGGACACGGACGAGAAGAAGCTCAGGTCTGTCATGTGCTCCACCAGCTGGGGCAGGTTGTCTCGAATCAGATCCTCAAACACCGCCTGATCGACCAAAGCGCCTGAAGAAAGATCGGCAACATTTCAGCCAAAGTGCAGCCAAACTCCTCAAATCATTCATCTTTGATGTCCTACAATGACCAGCAGAAGCAGTTTGAGAATGGCATCCTTTGCTTCCCCTCTCACCAATAATTCGGCGGTTAAAGTAATCCGGCAACATCCTCTCACAGACGGCCACTAACAGCCAGAAAGCCTCCTCTTCTTTAGCGTAGAGAAGGAGGACTGAGGTGAGGATGTTCATGGCCTGAATGGGGAAAAAGGACACACTTGAAAAACAGACTACTTTAGTGGGAAGTGTATAGTGAACTGCAGAGAGAAGGCAAGTATAACGGCAATTTCAGAGCATCAGTGCCTTTTTAAAATGTTTTCAATGGTTTTAGATCACTTGTGCACTCGTGGCCTTTTCTGAGCGTCAGAGCTTTTCTTTAAAGTACTCGGCCTTTTTTTAAAAAAATCACCTCTGCTTTTCAGAGCTGCTGCACTTCTCAATGTCATGAAATGACCAATCACAGTAAAGGAGAGATGGGTTTTTAAAACTGTGAGTGTTGAGTGCTGACGTCTGTGCCATAACGATCACCTTACTTAAAACAGCAGAGGATAATCTCACACAAATTAGCACTAGAAATGAAGAGATGAAGAATGATCATGAGAGCAAATTGACACTTCCTGTTAATCGTATTTTTGTGTGCACGTTTTTCATTTTCATCGCGTCGTTTTTCAGCAATTGCCAAGTTTAAAACTGTCATGACATCACTTATTGGTTCGTGGACTACCGTTTTGAAGCCTTAAGTGAAGTGACCATATTCGGACAAGAGGGTGGAGTTGGGGCGGATACTCACTGCTATGCCTCTATCCTGATTGGATCTGTCTGAGAGCCTGAGGACACTTGAGCAGATGCTGCTTTATCATCTTTTTTACTCTAAATGGGACCATAATTTAGAAAATGAACATCATGCTGTATTGAACAACACTGGAAACGATGGACTGAGACCATAAACTCATAAGAAAACGTTTACAGATGTAATTAATGAAGGGAGAAGTAGACGGTTTCCTCATAAGCTTACATACACTCTTTTAGTAACCAGTGGGGTTGCCCCCTGCTGGCCATTAGAAAGAATTCAGTTTAAGGCAACATTGGTTTCACTTTTCAGACTCCATCAACCATTTATACAGTCTATGGCAGGGGTGGGCAACCTGTTCCACAAAGGGCCGCTGTGGCTGCAGGTCTTCTTTCCAACCAAGCAGCAGCACACCAGACTTGACTCATTCAATCAACTGATCTCACTCTTCAGACAGCTGATTGGTCAAACTGTGAGCTCTTGCTTGGTTGGAAAGAAGACCTGCAGCCACAGTGGCCCTTTCTGGAACAGGTTGCCCACCCCTGGTCTATGGTGATAAGGATCTTCTGGATGCAATCTCGGCATTTAAGTCAAGGCCTCTAAGTGTTTGTTATCAGTGTCAATCAGTACCTGGCAGTAGCCGATTTTGGGGTTCCTGTATGCATAGGCAGTAAGGACTCTGCGTAGAGCTGAGATTCCTGTGTCACTCTGAAAGGCAGGGTGTTCTGGCAGAGAGCGGTGCAAGTCTCTCTCGATCTCGTCCGTAGCCAAAGTGCTTGTGCCAAGAGACTGTTCGACCAGCTCGGCGTAATAGCCAGGGTGAGTGGCCATGTCGTTCACGGCTCCTACAGAGACAGAACCACGGTCAGTCCAGAAACAGATGCCGCAGAGATCCCACACCGACCCTGTTTTCCTTAATTATATATGCTGAGTGAGCACTCGAGCGCTTAACGCTTTCAATCATGCAAGGATTCATCAACAAATCACTGACACTTCAGATCACTTATTGTGCATACCACAGCGAGAGTAATGTCTGCTGTCTAAGTACCTGAAAGCAGCATCCACAGCTCTCCTCTCAAGGCCTCGGGAACACCACGAACAATCAAGTCTCGCGTCTTCTTGGTGAAGAACATGCTTGTGCCACGTCCGTATTCAGAGAAATGGATGTTCCATGACTGTTCCTTCATCTTTTCTTTAAGCTGTAAAAACACACAGTAGCACACACACCACGGTGTTATTGTACATGCTCTGCAATGCATGCATTTTTATTTAGGTCCACCTCTGATATTTACCATTTTGGGGTCAAGGTTTTCAACATCCTGGGGGTGGAAAACAGTCATGAGAGCCTCTGTGCTTACAGCCTTGCTGCTGCCTTTCTGCCCGACCATCAGTGTTACGTCCTCTGGGTTGTCCTCGAAGTGGTTGATGAGTGACTGGCACTCGCCTCGTATGGCCTTCGTGATAAACGCATATCATTTTTCAATGTCAGAAACTGCTGCAAAATACAGAATAATAAGACCACAGAGCACAATGGCACAAACAAAACAACGCTAAAGCACGTTACCTCTGATGAAGCAGAGTGCTGAGGGCTGGCGCTAATCCCACACCTGCTACGGATTGTGTTGGCGAGCCGCTGGTAGTCCCGAACCTCAGAGAAACGCAGCGCCCTCTTACCACGCACACACACCGTTAAAGCCCTGCTGCTGGAGTCTGGCTTCTCTACATTAACAACCTGGAAGAACGTTGGCACACCACACAGTCACTTTGGAGGCTGGCATTCATCAGTATGCAGGCTGCTCGTTCAGACATTACTGGCAGTGTTTTTATCAATCAAGTAATGCCTTTGGTCCACTTTACCTCTCGCATTGGAATGATGATGTGGCACTGGCTTCCATCCTGGCTGGCGAAACACAGGTAGTTCTCAGACAGGCAGATCTTGCCAAGCGTGTTAAAATGGCTGAAGGGCACCCACAGGAAGCTCTCATGCACCTCTAACAGATTTTCCTCTTTGGGAAGCCTGAAAAACGCTCGGAACTGCTCGCTCTTTGCATGAGCCTCTAGGCCTCTGCGGGGGAAGGAAAAGTCATGGGCGGAACATCACGTTAAAGTTTTCTTAGAACATCCTTTCAGCAGCCTTCACACACACAACAGTCTTACAATAAGCTCTCCTTTGTGCTCTTTCACTGACTGCTTTAGATCATTACAAATATATAATATTACATATAGTGTTAGTATGGGCAGGTAGATCATTTTGTGTGTTTCCAGCAGATCAACCTCAAATCAAAAGCTGGCACAGTATAAGGTCATCAAAACGGTCCGAGTAAGCAGCTACAGTAAGTTGATTTTAAAAATATATGGCAAAGGTACAGTCATGTATGGCCACTATTAAAACAAACACAAACACTTTTTGACTGCCGTCAGCCAGCACTAACAGGATCATGTAAAGCTTTGCAGTGTAGCAGGGAGACAGTACCTCTTGGTAATTTGCAGGGGGTCAGCGAGTGCTGGCTCTCTCTGGAAGGCCTCCTTATCAAAAAGGCGCTTAATGGAGTAGTCGGCCAGCTGCTCCATGATAACAAAGGTTTCATTAAGGTGCAGCAGCATGGAGAAGTAGTGATCCTCCCCATGAGCCAAGACGTGGATGCTCTCAGTCAGTAGAACATTAGAGGTTTTCTCCAGCCTCCAGATCTCATCCCAGGAGATGACCAGCTTCACTGCAACATCATCACAATAAATGACAACAAAACCAGGGTTAAGTCGCACAGCTGCAAAGACAAGGATCTTGAACAGATGGTCCAAATTCTCAATAATTAAAATATATGACATGCACTGCAGTAAAAGCCCATTTTATGGTGCCATTACAAATAATTAGCAATATTAAAAACTGTATATGTTCACAGCATCTTTGTGAAAATCCTTCAAATGTCACTGATGTCATGACAATAAGTGTTACCCATTATCCACACTGTTTTTCAAGTTTGCCTCCACTGTGCAGCCCACTACAGTATAATGGCTTTATAACAATAATGGAAGGTGTCATTACTTAGAGCTATTTTCTAATGCATGAAAGCCCACCACAGCGGCTGTTAGGAGCTGTCACAGTCTTTGTTACCACTGATCAACACTATCGGGACAAATGGCTCAGAAACAGCTTACCCTCAGATCCCAGCAGGTATGAATAGAAGCACAGGAAGTTTGTGCTGAGGTAGAGCCAGCCCTGGCAGGGCACTTTGCCCTTCCAGTAGCTGCACGAGTAGTATGTGACCAGCTTTTCCTCCGGTGGCAGCTCAAACCACTTCTCAAACCTCAAAAGTGCTTCTCTGAACTTCTCAGGATCTTCCTCCAGCACCAGGGACGACTTCCCTTCCTCAGCGATAAGACCCTAAAACATTAGACATCAAGGGTTACAGCAGAGTGAGGGTGATTAGAGAACCATGCATCTCCTTCCTTAAGGTGTTCAAATCAATATCTTTCAGTCAATAATGGAAAAAATACTGTGTAATTCACAGTCAGGGAGTTTAGTAATACAAGCATTGAGAAGCCATTATCACATTCAGTATTATACAGCATTACAAGCCCTGCTGAGAGATTTGAGTCATCCCCAGTGGGAAAAAAAATGATTTTTATAAGTTCTTACTCTAATCTTGCCCTGTACAAAGCTGGTGATGTCTTCACTGGAGTCAAAGACAGAGAGCGTCCTCATGATGTTCTGCTGCAGCCACTCCCAGTGCTGAACAATCTCCTCTTTGGTGACACCTGACACAACATCAAGAGTGAAAAACAGGCGCCTGAGATCACTGAAAAACTGTGGGTTTGCCATAATAAGATGAAAATCCAGAGACATACCACATGCTATTGACCAATACACTTGCGAGTCTGGTGTGTGGTGTAGAATGCGGTAAGGAGCAACTTTGGATGTGGAGTCCAACACAGTATCCAGAGTTCCCACAAGGAGGCCTGCAACATACAGTACATACATTGGTGTTTTTAATCAGTACTGCTACACGTGACCTTCAACCATGTGACGCCTTTGACTGTGCCTTTATGCTCGTCCTGACAGCGTCGATGTGAAAGATCCCTCAGGTCCACGCCAGAGCTGCCGCACAACTAAAATTAGCCAAATCTGTTACGTTTACTATTTCTCTCTGACATGCCCTCCATGAATAATTAACCATGTTGCAGTGAAACCACACTCATGCCCTGCATCAGCATTATACCGGCGTGCCCGCTGAACACAGATCAGCCGTCCACATGTTCTACCAGTGGAGCTACAAACACAGCTCCTATGATTTATGTTCTCAGCAGTGCAGAACGGCATCAAACAGTCAAGGACAGACTGCAACATGTGGGAGATGCTACACATAAAAGGCTCTTGTGCTGGAGAGGGCCTCGAGTGCAGCATGCTATGCACGGTCAGGTAGTATTTAACCTCTGCTATCATTAAACCACCCAGACAAGACATCAGCCCTTCTGTCTTCAGCTGGAACACCACTCATTATCATTAATTAGCGATTAATTATCTTACGGCTGTCACACTGTAGCATGTGGTTAGATCCTGCAGCTTGCAATCATTGGTGGCATTACAAGTGCTACTTATATACTTTCAAAGATCCAAGTGAGCAAAGAATGTCACGCAGTTAGTTTTACACAACAGGTTGTTTCTAAATCAAAAAACACAAGGGGTGTCGCTATTTCTAAGAGTTCACACACGGCTGCTTTGCTCCTGACAGTTCACCCCGTTTCTCTGAACATGCACCACTCGTCTCTGTAACTGCAAGTACAAACTCTGCTGAAGGTCCGTCATGGTCCCTCAGAGGTTTTATTTCTTACAATAAGGAAATAATAAAACAGTAAACGCAATAATGACAATGAAAACAGCCAAATGTCACTTCAAAACATTTTGAATCAGCAGTCAGCTGTTCATATTGCTGACCAGTTGTACCTTACATTTGTTTTTAATCACTCACATACAAACACACACAAATAAATATATACATTTCCATATAGAGAAAACAGGGAAAGCTGTAATCCCAGCTCTAGAAAAGATCTGAAGAACGGCTGAAATGATTAGTTGATCGACAGGCAATACTTGTCTAAGTCATTGAACAACTTCTTTTGGCCTCTCAAATGTGAGGCTTTGCTGCAGGAGTCTGCGTTTTCTTATCACCGTAAATTCAATAACTCTGGGTTTTGGACTCTTGGTAATAACTGACAGATTAATCAATAACGAAAACAATCACTGCTTGCAACCCCAGTCTGTAAAACAACAGCTGTCAGAGTTTTTCTCTCCATGCTAAAAATATCCCATCTCATTTCAGCAAAGCTTGATATAACCTATATTACAACTCAACTAGCATCACTGTCAGCACAGCTGCTGACACATTCACTGAGCAGGGCGCACCAGTGCCTGACATTGCAGTGACATTACAAATTCAAGGGTTTCCAGTTATATTTGAAGCCTCGGGGAAAAACCGGTGCAAATATTCACAAACCCACTGAACTGCCCTGTGGCAGGAAGTCAGTAAGTACCGCTACTCCAAAATGCATGATTTTCAGTCCGCTTTTGTCAGCTGGAAATGAGTCTAAATCTGACTGAGCAGTGGCTCAAAGTTTTCAGGCCCGTGCACATCCTGTAACCTAACCACAGGGCAACCAGCAGGAAATGAGCCGTGGAGGGAACACACACACTTTTCCCCGTGTAATCTCCCTGTCAACTCAGTGCTGTAACAAACCAAATAAGCCAGTGCCCTGACACGTACACTCAGAGAGACCTGCAGGCTGAGAAACCAGCTCCTCAGCACCTGACCTGGCTCATGTAATGCTGACACTTGGCTTATACCTGTTGCTATGAGGCTATTTTCCTGTGGACGAGCAGGCTACAGAGCAGCACCCGCCCTGTGCACGGCAGACAGCTGTTAGCTACACAACCGCACAGCGAGTTAACCCCTAAATCACGTATCTATTTAAATGAGGTTTGGCGAAGCCGCAGCAGCTGACCGACACATGCGAGGAGGTGAAAACATGACGGCTAATGTTACCTGTCAAACCGCCTCCACCTTCTCCGTAGCCTCGTCTCCTTTGCAGTACGAAATACTCATTATCCTCCTCGGTGACCCATAATTTGAAGGCGTTTTTCAGCAGAATCTCTTCAGGTTTGAGCCACATCTTTCAAATATCATGGAGTTATCTCCGAAATCCACCTGACACGCCACGGTTATCTGTAACGTGGCCCGACATCAAACCCGTGGACGTTTGTTTGTGTCCCAATCCCTCCCTTCCCACGTCGACAAGAAATGCTGCCAAAGTTGCAAGGCATTCTGGGATTGTAGTTTGTGGCGAGAAGGCGGTCCTCAGAGATTCATTATGAGGATCAGCTATTTCATGAATGAAACGGGGGGAAAAAACACTGCCGAGTAATTGGTTCGTTTATTTCTATCATATTTGCTCATCATTAATTCATGAGAAAACCATTTTTTCATCCAGGCTGCAATATTTTTTAATCCTTCAAAATACATAAATGCAAATATGTTTTTGCGATCACATTACTAACCTCAAAATAAAATATTCCAGAGGAGGGTAGAAATTACATGATAAGATGTAATTAAGAAATGATTAAATAAAATGTAACACATGCGCATGCATACAGAACAGTGGCAGAATTGAGGGGCAGAAAACAAAATGCTCATACTTTTGGAAAAAAAAAAAAAAAAAAGGATTTTTAACATTAAAAAAAGTGCATTCCTTATTTTGACTTTTCCCATTCGGTATATAATTTTGGTATTAATATTTCAATTTCAGCTAAAAGAACATTTTGTGACCGGATATGCTGCACATTTTTGCCTGAATTCTTGGTTTTATGCTCTTTTCAATTTCTAAACTCCTACACATTGCCTGAATAATGTAGTTTTTATACTGTTGTTGTTAAAGTAAAAAATATTTATACTAAGAGACACAAAGAAGAAAAAATATATTAGTTTACTAGGCACTGGCATATTGGAAACTGGTTTGTTGTGAAGTACCCAGCGGGTCCTAAATGCAATGTAAACATAATAGCACCCTCATAAACAGCATTAGGTCTTGATGACAGACCCCTAGAATACATTTCTGCTCACTGACATGTTAATGACTTGAAAAACATGTAGTAGGACATGTAGATAAGAATGTGCCACCACCTCTTCAAGACTGCTAAACATGCTTCTATTTTATTGCCTGTGTCACTGTCCACAGTAATGGTGGAGCAACCTAAATAGCAAGGACACTTTCTAAAGATGTTACCTGACCTACAAATATAAACTATAGACCAGGGGATCTATGCTGTGCATGTGACATTATTATAGCACATTTCATGGTGGTAATTGAGCACTTTGACAAATGTAAAAACAAAAAGTATAATACTAAACATGGTTCAACATGAGCATGGTTGAACTCTGTGCATTACTAACAGTGTTACATGAGTGTTGCTTCACTGAAGGAAATGAGTGTGCCACAACGGCTGATTCACTTGCCAGGAAGGTGGAACAATGATTTTTTGAAGAGGTCAGCATTATGAATAACTGAAAATCCACTTTACCAACCAAGACCGAAGGTGCGGGTGGCACAGCTTAATGTCAGCTTCTGGCAGAAGCATTGTGACTATGATCAGATATTACTGTTTGATCCAAGTTACATCCATTTAGTTGATTCAGTAAGATTTCACCAGAGGACTGGATAGGCCTACTATTTCAATCAGTAATCAACATACTTAGAGGAAAACTGATATCAAACTGTGAAAAGTCATTGAAATTAACTGAATTAAAAAGTGGGAAAGTGTTGTTTAATTAAAAAGCAAAACATGTTTCATCCTTTATCCATTTGCTCTTGTTGCTCATAGAGCTCCTGTTATATATCTATATATCATTGGATCTGTGCAAGGTGATGTGTTGTTGTTACAGCCTGTTTTTTGCTGCCCCCAAGTGGCCACAGAGCACCAAGTGGCCAGCTTTGAGGATACTTGAATGCACAAGCAGTATGAATATTGTTTGAGCTGAGATGCTTGTATATTATCTGACAGAGTGGCCATCTTATCATTTCAAAATAGCCTTTCATTTGTCAGCATGCTCACTATGAGGTTCACTGTGCCCACAACCGCCACCCCACCAAGACTTTATAGACCAATTGAATCAGCAAAAACACAATGACTCTCGAGTTGTGATTGGCTGTGAAGAGTCACGCTATACACAAACTTAAATGGAAGTGACTGTGTTAAACCAAACGTTAAACAATGTGTCAAGCTCGGTTTCCTTTGTTTTCTTCTTATTTGCTTTTTTCTAGTCTTTCTGAATGCTTTCCACTAAATTATCCTTCAAAACACAAGTTTTAATAGCTTAAAGGCAGATTCTGAATTATGTACTGTACTGGGCTACATGAAAGGCTTATTCTTGCCAATAATGTCCCCAAAAACTGTTTATATAATACATAAAATCCTTTATTTCCGTTGATTTAACAACTCAATCATAATACAGTATGATGTGCACAGTGTCTAGTTTTGTGTATTTGTTTGCTTGACTGATTAAATGTTCGATTAATTAAAAAAAAAATCTTTCTTGACAGGATTTGAAGTGTGTCCTGACTCCTGAAAATCAAACGTTCAAGTATTTCCTAGAAAGCATATTTGCCTATTAAAGAAAATAAAAAACAAACCAAACAGTCGGCCCATAAGTCGGCGCGTTGATGACGTCACGCGAGTCCAAAACGAGTCTGCCCAGCGCGGAATTTAAAAATAGGACTTCTCTGAAAACATTAGCTGTCCAGTTTTTAAGCCAGGCTTGGCTTTAAGTATTTGGCATGATGACATTATACATACAACGTAGACTTGGGCTGGATTTCTTTCGCTTTGTGCACTTCTTGGTATTTTAGACAAATAGTGACGCAATCAAACAGCACCCGCGTTGTTTGTAACGTTAGCGAGCTTGAGCTAACTGTAACTTCGTTACCGAAGTATCATTCTTTCAAAACACCCAGAAATATCAGGTGATAGAAGGTAAACTGGAAGTTAGCTGAAGTACCATAAGTCTACTCATACATTCTTTCAGAGAGCACTCGTTTCTTTACTTAACTTTAACGCTGTTGTTGCTACCACTGACAGGAAGACGTTAGTTAGCCATCAGGCTAACATGAGATACTTCGGGTACAGCAGTGACACACCTGCTATCTAGCGGCTAACTCGTTGAATTAACCCATCACAATGGAGGATAATTCGTCCTGTTCTTCGATGGTGAGTGGTCTTTCTCAAGTATCTTTCCTCCAGAGGACGTTGGAGCGGTTATCCTCCACACAGTGTCTGAAAGTACAAAGTCAGGAGGCGGCTCCCGTCGCTGTCATTGCACTTCAGAGGTACCTGTCTGAGGAAGCTGAGGGGCAGCAGCTCGACAGCTACAGCTACGATGTGACGGTCACTGACGGAGTGTGGCGTGCCAAATGCTTTGTTCATCCTAGTTTAAATCATCTGGTGCACACAAACACCCTGAGGACTGGGGCTGACATCAGCATCACTCAGTGCTCTTTTGTGTACAATGAGAGGAGACTGGGACACGGTTACATCTGCATTGAACAGCTCAGATGTGGTGGAGAGAGATCTGCTGTCCTGCCCCATGTGAAGGATGTCAGTTTGCTGCCTATGCTGGTAAAGCATGGCATGGAGAGGAGTGTGGTGCTGCAAAGTGATGTTCCCCTCCAGGTGAGCCGCAAACATTACCTGTCTCTGTGGAACAACGACGACCCGGAGGGAGACATCTGGACCTCAGGCTGTCCCTCATCTGACGCAGTGCTGGACGGTGAGATAATATGATGGTCCTTCTTCTCACAAACTGATCTATTCACATGGATTGCAGTACAATACAGTACTCTTACATCATAAAACCAAGATGATTACTGTATCTTCCACATGGACTATATGCATTATTTACAGTCTGAACTAAACACATTAGGAACAGTTGTTAACTAGAACATATGCACTGGTATTCTGTCCTAAAGATGAAATCCTGAAGATGTCTTCTTTTCAATAGTGTCAAAGATCACTCTTCTTTGTAGTCTGGAGACATCCTTCAGGAACACATGGAAACCTCTCCCTCTTCTAGTGAAGATAATACACAAATCCAGATTACGATATTATGGCAAGTTTGGCCTAAAGATTGATTACCCCTACCAGGTGAGTTTGAGCTTCCCAGGAATTCACAGATTCTGCAACAAGTCGTGTTACGACTGAGCGCTGCAGTCTACTTGTTTTTCACCTGGTGCTTTGTTATATTTCAGGCTTACTTTGAAGTTGCTGACCAGAGTGGGACAATGTCCCTTGTGCTTTGGAACGAGCTTTGCCCAGAGTTTTACCAGAGGCTGAGTGTGGGCACAGTGTTGTACATCCAAAATTACACCTTGAAGCAGAGTTATTCAAATCGGTCACACCCGCAAATGAACCATCACAGAATGAAGACCTTCAACTCTGTAGGTATGTACAGACCTACTCACTACAGTCTTGCAGTTTGAAGTTTAGTACAAAAGTTGAGTGTGAATTGTATTTTTCTTCTGTTTTTTGTCTGAAAAAGTTGCACAAATGCTTGATGTGGCCTAGCACTGGCGTTGTCTGACAGTAGACTGAGAGGGCTGGTGAGCAACTTTATACCTCAGCTTAAACTCTCTGTAATGTCATGTCTTCATATGTGCTTTTCTAAGAAATCTGCCTGAATCCTCGCAACCCAGCCTCAGTGATCACCGTTGTCTCACCAAAGAGTGTGCTGCCTCAGTGGGGATTGCCTGATGTTTCCTACCAGTTCATCACCAGGTATGAATTAGCATTTATCAACCTGCAGTTCATTGTTAGTCTGTCTTTATCTTTGAGGTGTGTGAGCTCTGCGATTTTTATTTACTGTTTTGGTTTATACGAAAAACATACTGTTTAGTATTATTCTGTGTATACTACATTTACTTGCTGATCCATGTTGTATTTGAATTTGTTTTGCTCAAAAACTGCTTCATGGTATGAATGTATCTTGTAGGTCAGAGTTGGAAAAACTATCAAACAATTCTGCATGTGATGTCATTGGTTTGGTCACATTTGTTGGCCGCGTTGAAAGAGTCAAGAGTAAAGGGAACAAGGGTAAGAAATAGTGAAAATAATTTGTTAAAACTGAATTAAAGCTACCAAATATCCTTTTTAATTTGAATTAGCTATTGATGCTGTTCACCTTCTAGGTCCAGAAAAATACTGGACGTATCGCTGGATCCACGCGGTGGACGGGACATCTGGACACCCTTTTATCCTGGAGGTTTTTTCCTCATCTCAGCCAGAGATCTTCAGTCGCATATGCCCAAGTAAGACAACTCTATCAGCTCCTCCATGATAGCTCTCTTGTTGCTGTCTCATGTTGCTCTTGCTGCCTCTCTTGTAAGCATTTTCAGTTAGTTTGTTTGCTCCATCATGATGTCTTCCACAGTGACCTACCTGGTGTGCACTCAGATGAGAGTTTGTCAAGTGGAAGGCTCGTTTCCCTACCTCACAAGCAGCTGCGAGACAGAAACGTTCATCACAGGTTTGCACGGCTGCGACAATATACTGTACGTACATGTGGTGGTGGCTGAATGGTTGGAACTGAACTGTATATTATCTGTCTCCACAACAGGCCACCACAAAGGTCAGCCGTATGTGAGTGACCCCAAAGTGAAGAGCTTCATTCAGTGGACCAAAACTCTGAAGGACAACGTTGTCCTCCAGAGGACAGCTGTTGGTGGTCATTATTGCTACCCTCGGCCCCCACAGAAATACACCCAGTCAACAGCAGATGTCTCAGGTGAGGGGAAAAACACACAATGGCTCATTTAAACATCTATTTTTAGGACTAATTCATATGGTTTAGGTTTTTTAGCCTTCCAGTTTGTAACTGTTTCAACTCAGAATGCTCCCATTAGCCTCAGAAAGAAGTCTGGACTTGCATGTTTTATAATTTCAGGGCTTGAAATGATGACGTCCGATTCAGTACTGAACCATAATGAGATTCACTGGGTTCTCTTGTGGGTGGCAGCAATCCAATAAAATGTGGGTCAGCATTCTCCTGCAGCTCTGCCACAAGAGACAGCGTAGCGTCCGGCCCTGATAAATCACTTGTACTGCATACCTGCTCACTGTATCTTGATGCATGGTTGCAGAGAGTTCATCTTTAAACATTTTATTAGAATTTGCAAAAGCTATTCGTTCTAGCCCCCCATAGGAAGACAATGTACAGACAACAGCTTGGCTTCTGAAGTAGAAGACACTTTACCCAGCATCTGAAACTCTGTATCCCACAGTATAAGTGATTTGGTTTAATTGTCTGTGGAGACTTTTGTTATTTTAAAACGTTTATTCTCCATCCTCAGCTCAAGCTCCTCTGGTTGCTGTGGCTGACTTGAAGAGGGAGATAGAGACCTTGAAGTTTAGGGAGCATAAAAAACTGGCCATTCAAGGACAAATCACGGCAGTACGCTACCTTAAAAGCCCGAAGACCACAAAGTCTCAAAGAGCAGGAGAGAAAGAGGTAGTAGACATTATTTCAAAGCTTTCCTTCAAGAGAAGCGATCATTAAAACTGTAAAATAAGTCAGCCGCTTTTCTGCAGGTGCCTGATATTTCTACTGATGTGTGTGAACAAGCTGCGCCTGACACACACAACGATCCCTCACCAGCTGAGCAGACTTCACAGGCCAGTTTAATATCTCCCTCTGCTGAGAAAAGCTCTGCTAACAGAAAGAAAAGAAGGATTCAAATGAGGTATAATTCCTGGCTGTCAGATTTGTGAGCTTGGCCTTGAATCGTTAATTGTGCCTTTGTGGCTTTGAGTTTTACATTGAACTTATGAAATGTAACACATCAACATGTTTTCCAGAGAGGCGGTGCAGTCTTCCTTGAATCGTGCTTGCATGCCAGCAAAAAGGTACTGAAGATTCAGCTGGTAGTGCTCATCAGTGACCCACTCCAGCCATTCTGTGCTCATTTCTCTCTGGTCCTACAGGAGGGCCGGACCTGAAACTACAGAGGAAGAAGAGAGTGAGTCTGACGCTGAGGAGGCTCAGCATGCGGAGCCTCGCCTACAACTTCTAACTCAAGGTGCGTTACTGCAACTACAGCTTTACTGCAGTTTACCTTACGTGTTCTGACACCCTGTCACACTGATGGGTTCATTTCCACCAGACTCTGATGTATTGTCTTGGGAAAGCAGAAGCTGGCTGAAGCAACGACAAGAAGTGTCTGAACATTTGTGTCAAGGTGGTCTGTACCAGGACAGCGTCTCTCGGAGGTTCACGTTCGACGAGAAGGACGTACTCCTGCAGTGGGGCAACCTTCAGCCGACGCGGTGGGCACCAGAGCAAACCGCTGACACCATCCCACCCGTGGCCTCTCAGGGATACTACCAAGTAACAGTATTAGGTGAAGTTTTATATTAAGAATGACTCTGATCTGTTAATTGCAGCCTGTTCAGAACATTCAGTTATTCAGAGAAAGGGGCCTTGGCCTTGGAATAGGTGGCACTTGCTTTTAAATATTTATTAATATTACCTTTTATGTCATCAGTGAGTGAGTTTGAGGTTGAGACCTGCTGTCAGCGTAGATCAAGCTGCACAGTGCGATGTCTGAGTCACATGGCATAGAATTCTTTTAAGGTGGATCTCCCATATTCAACTTTTTATTCTATGCCCTCTATTGCATTTTCAGTATGTTGTGTACTTCTTGTCTGTCATCTGAATGAATGCTCCACTCCTGACAAAGAACGTGAACACTGTAACTCTATGAGCCAACACGCACTGTGAGCTGGGTCCACCTTCAGAGCCCACCTTCATTTAGCAAAGAGCACTGATGACGACAATCAAAATCCATTTGTCAGTCTTCTTTTTTTCTATCTTTTTGGCAGGTATAAACAAGCAGATCGCTGTTGATGCTGCATATTATCCTGTTGTGAGCTCAGACGAGCCCAGGGCTGTGGGCCTTCCTCAGGATCCCCATGGCAACACAATGCTGTCCTGCCTTTCGTCAGGCTTCCTCTGCCCTCTCAGTGATACCGCCAACCACAGTGAAGTGACACCTCCTGAGCCAGGTAACCACCACACCACCCATTCAGGAAGCAGTCGCTGCAGTTTGGCCTTAACACATGTGGTTCCAGCAGACCTTGGAGGGTTTTTATAACTACATACATGCATCAGATTAAGGATCAGTGTGACGGGTGATGCTATAATGTGGAACGATTGTCTTGCAGAGGAGGTCTTAGTGACTGCCAGCGAGCTGGAGGACACACATGTCGTGTGCATCTTGGACCTTTGTCATCTGGGTGGAGATACGGTGGAAGTCCTGATCAGCAAGGTGTACAGAGTGACGGAGGTTTGTCTCGACTAGGAGGTGCAGAAGAAGTGTCCAGTTCTCTGAAAATCTCTTGTATTTATTATCAGTTTACAGTAATCATGTAATTAGAGTTATTTTTGATAGAAAGAGGAAACTTGGTCGACTTTTCTTGGACCAAAGTTCAGTTTGATAC
This sequence comes from Chaetodon trifascialis, assembly GCF_039877785.1. Lineage (NCBI taxonomy): Eukaryota > Metazoa > Chordata > Actinopteri > Chaetodontiformes > Chaetodontidae > Chaetodon > Chaetodon trifascialis. The sequence goes on along the minus strand of NC_092071.1, from coordinate 16,414,574 downwards.
TTGTAAATTCTCTGATTAACTGTTTCACATGTACAGTAAATGTCACAAAAATATAATGCTGTAATATTTTGAAGAGAGGACATTTTTTTAGGATTGATTAAAACTAAATTGCATAAAGTTGCATATTTTCTTCCCATCAGAATTCTGCTGTGTATTTACTTTGACAGATATTTTTTAGGCTGCAAATAACGTCAGTTTTTACACATCAAACACACTCCCCTAACCAGGAAACTGTAGACTAATAACAGTGAGAAGCGGAGGTTGTGTGCTCCCCCTCCCCAAGTAATGTTACATCCTAGATGTGATCGTAACACTGTCAACAAACATGGTCTACATTTAGCTGTTCAGCATCGTGTGAGAGACGAATTTCTTGTCAGACAAGTGTTTAAAAAAACCTGTTCTACAATAGTTTATTTAAAGTCAAACCTTTTTCCTCCACGTCCAGCAGCCTCCTGAGTCTATTCATGGATTAGCACTAACCTGAGACACACAGCTGAGAAACAATCTTGTTCATAAAAAACCTTCTATGTAAACATTTTGCTCAGAATAACAATACATATGTTTAAAAATATTTATTTTCATATATTTCACAATATCCAGGTTGATTTATAAATAATTCAATATAACATAATTAATATCAAGATATTTTAGAATGTAAACTTAATTTGTTAATTTCTTTTAAAACAATATTAACGATATTTTTAAAGCTTATTTTGATGGTAAATACAGAAAGAAAACAAGCCATACAAGTGACTGTGCAACACCAACTTGAACGCAAAAAAAAGCCTCACCTCCTCTAATAAGACACTTCATTATCTGTTACAAAATTACTTTAATTTTAAAATCATGGAACATACATATGTAATCTATTAGACATATAAAATAAACAACTATATAGTCTAAACTTTTTTTTACATTCTATTATACAGTATATTCAACGTTTGTTTCTGCACTGAAACTGCAGAAATGGCTGTGAACCAGGTTTGTTTTGTTCATGTCCTGGCGAATCTTACACAGAAAGCATCGATCCGACTGCTCACTCACACGTTTAAGGTGTCAGTCATTATTTTACAAATCAGAAAAATACAAGTTAAATGTGATTCAAATCACATGCCTTCAAAAACACGCGCTGAAAAACCCCCATGAGGAAGGAAAGCAATCAGACAGATGAAGAAAGAAAGAAAGAAAGAAAGAAAGAAAGAAAGAAAGAAAGAAAGAAAGAAAGAAAGAAAGAAAAGTGTGGCAACTACTGTCGGGGAGCGAGCGACTACGAAGAAAAACAGTACCGACTGAGCAAACGGATTATTTACAATAACTTCTGTGAAGCAATACAGACCTAAAGCAACTCGCAAAAAAAATCATCTCGCATCTGAACATCTGGTGCAGAATGAGGTGATTTGTCCAAAGCAAAATAAATGAGGGCTTAACCCACATCTGGAGCACAATGCATGAACTACCTCAACGCGATTCGCTCACAGTTGAGTTTAATGAGCAGAATTTCCCTCAAGGCAAATAACAGTGTGACAACAAGTTGTTTTGTAGACAAACGTGGACTGAATCTCTGAATGATGTGTTCAGGCGAAAAACGACCCTGCGGGGACGTTTCGCCGTGACTGACTGAAGCGTTGATACTCTGGAAAATTAGAAAGAATCCAAAAAAATGGCTTTAGATTTAAAAGTGAATAACAAAGTGAAGGTCTAATCGTCTATGGCACCTCTGAGTTGCTGGCTGAGCTGAACGTATTTATGGGCTGTCTCTTTACTGTTTGCTACACCAAACGTGGATGTATAGAAATCCATAAAGGGAAACAGAGAATTCCCTCATCTGACTAAAAATATGTATTTTGATGATGATGATGTACAATTGCACTTTTTCTTAAAAGCTAAAAAAAAAACTGGAAAATGACTTTTGCAGGTTCGGTCTTCAGGTTTTGGCTGAATCACCTTCTGAAGACTCAGCTGTTGTTATCAGCAGCCCGCACAGCTGGACAGCTGTCCCTGCACCCCGATGTGAACCTTGAAAGCGTCTGAACGTCTGCGCGACAGGGACGTCGAATTCTTCATTTCAGCCGTTTTCACGATGGCGGCAAACATTTGACCCTTTGCTCCAGACCTCTTTAGTTATTGTGCTCGGGGAGAAACTAACACTCTGCACCACATTCCCATGCAGACAAAGCCCTGTGTTAATCCTTGTAATCATACTGGACACGATACTGCTGATATCAACGGCTGAAGGAATGTTCGGACATCTTCATTAAAAAAATACTTCCATATAATTTACATGGTACAATGGCTTATTATACACCTCTATATACATCGTACATCTGTTCTGAAACATTTAAAACAGTATAAATTAACATTCTTCTTTTTCAAATTGACATTGCACATAGGAAAGTGTAAAACGGCACTGAGCGTACGTGTTGAAAGTGTTCTGACGGTCGAGTCTTGTCGTCCACTATGAACCAGCACCAGTGTTGAAAGGGACTGTGACACAGGTACAGCTGAGGTGGCCAAGACCAAAACGGCCACACGTGAGAGTGTGAGGGGCCACGGCGAGAATTTTGCCTGTTGAGCTTCGTGGGGGCAACTATGTAACGCAGGAACATGTTACATGATGAAGTCAGACTCTGGCACAGGCAGTCGTCTCTGATTGTCGTGAACAAAAGAGGTGTACGTATATGTTGTTCGGCTGCTAATCACCCACACATTCAAAATCCCTTTCAATGCAATGCAGCATTACTGTTTGAGACAGCGGTGTGTCGTCACACGAGCTGATTAGCAGCCGCACATATCAAGACTTCCTACGGCAAACTAACAGAAAACAGCGTCTCTCAACAAATATGATGGACTCCAAGATTGTCGTTCAGAAAGCTACAGTATGAGAAGAGTAAGTGTGTAACAACTTGAAATACTGACAGGACTAAACTTGACAAACTTCCATGTGTATGAGCAACTTTTTGTTATCACTGCAGCTCGATGATATTTTACACAACAATGCACTGGAGGTTAACATAGATTTCTTGGGGGGGTGAATTAAATAATATCTGCTCGCAATATTTGAGTTTATCGAGGAGATCACATTCATAGCAGGAAGCAGTTGCAAAAGAGCTCATTTGGTAGCGATTAGAGTGTGCAGACGGTCAAATGAGGAAAACCAGCGGATGACCGGAGTGGAATAAACAGAGTAATACTGCTCACAAATATCCAGGTAGCAGGCACAATCTCACCCTCCTCATTCCTCACTGTTTGCCAGATATTCCAGTCACCAAGCTTTCACCTCTGCAGCAGTTTGTTGCACTGTGATGTGGAAAACTACCGTGAGCCATATCAGACCAGTGGTGGTGCAGCGCTCCGGTGACAACAGCTTGCATTAAACCACGAACCCACCCAGGGTAAGACATTAAGGCCAGCGTTGACCTTTCAATGTCTAACTGAACACACAGAATCCATTAGAAGTTTTGTGTAGAAAACTAGTTTCCATTTTCAAATTTATATGCAATAAATAAGCATGAAATGATTTCATTAGGGTTTCAGGAAAGAGTCAAATGATTCTTAGTCACTATCATCAAAGAAAGTGTTTAATAAGAGTTTGGATGTACTGATGTAAAGGTTGCAAAAAGCATCCAATATATATTTGTATCTCCACTACAAATCTAGATTTATTTTCTTTAAATCTGATGTGGAAAATAATAAATTATGACCTATGAAAATAGAACTTTGTATTCCAAATGGACCTGAGCTGGATTTTTAAAGCCGTAATCAGACAAAACCATCAAACCGCACCATGGACGCGCCATGGCTAAAGGCACAAAATTCCCCCCCCCCCCTCTGCTAGCTTGTCTATCACCCAGGGACTCGCGCTGCAGAGCTCGTTCAAAGCACCGAAAATCAGGACTTCAGAGCTTTGTTGTCATTCTCAGAGAGAAGTGGTGGGGTAGTCGTGGCACCGCTCCTTCAGTCCCAGATTGAGGCTTTAAAAATCTAGATAGACCTTTCTAATAATTGGAGAATACCCCCTCCCCTGCCCCTCCCCTTTCCCAGTGTAGTGTGTTACACAGAGATTCTGATCTTTTAGATATGATGGCCATCTCACCGCTGCCTGTTTCCATGATAAATCCCTCTCTTGTGACTTGCCATGAACATTCCTGCCAGTACACCACTGTTTTAGGGACAAGCTGGGAGCAGCAGCTGACGTCCGCTAGCTGAAACACACTTTGATGTAAAGTTCACACGTACAAAAATCCCTTTGTGAGATGAACCGTTTTCAGTGGAGCTGAAAATCTGACCAAGGGGGATGATTTGATGTCACCAGGGACACTATTGAGCCATTATTAGTGAGGAAAAGGACGATTAATTCACATGGGCAAAAATAAATACTCTACTTTTGGGTGGGGGGGGGGTTGGGGGGGTGGTACCAAAGTGCAGACACTTAAAGGGAAACTCTCTTTGCTAGATGAAAAACTTCCACATGTAAACATGTGAAAGCGCTTTCCTCTCGAGAGCTTTGATAATCCACTTGTTCCAGCAGCGTCACCAAGTGTGACGCGCTGACGGAGGTCCAGCAGCTCAGACTCTCCTCGGGTGACGCCTCCAGGTGACGCCAGGCCAGCGCGGCCTCTGCTTTTCGTGCCGGTGGCACACGCACCGGCCTCCTCTGAATGGGCAGCCTCACACAAAAAGTAAGGTCACTAGAAGCAGTTTTCCGCTCTAAAGCATTCCCGCTGCAGAACGCCGCGTCAAGTTTGACTTCCAAATGCCACGATGTGCTGCCGCCTACATGGCGACAACACAGCGGGAGATGTCGGTGCTCTAACGGTCCACAGCGCTACCGAGTCAGCATATTTCGGAAGTCTGAAACACTGCCAGTCTGGTTTTGGGAATGTTGGTATTGCCTTTGCTGCTGTTGCGCCTGTTGCTGCTGTGCTTGCGGCACTTGCTGTGTTTGCGGCTGCTGCTGGATGTATCCCACAGCGCTCTGCTGCGGGACGTTAGCGGCGTGTAAGAAGTTTGGAGTAGATCCACCGTGTACTAGTCCTTGAGTCATCTGTGGACACAAAAGAGAACATGAATGCATCACCAAGTTTATATCTGTGAAATCTCTCTTGAACTGTTGCCAGTTGAATCGTTGACTGAGATGCAGAATGAACAGTGTGTACATGAGTGCCATCTCTGAGTATTAACATAACAAGAGCGCTGTAAACATATGCCTGGTCTAATTTCAACATGTACGCATCAGTCAGTTATCTTTTCTAATATGACTGCAGGCAGTACTTCCTGTTGAGAAATGGTTAAACTCTGTTCAACAGTATAAATGAAGCCATTCTTGTCAGGTGAGGACAGCGTGTTTGTGTTGTATAGAGACATTTAAGGGTGTTTACCTTCAGAACTGTACAAATATTTTAGGGGTGGGAAGCGGATCTGAACCTGAGGTCATATTATAGGTTAACTCTATATGACTTTTAGCGTAGCTGTGTTGTAATACAGAGTTCATGGAAAGTGAAGGCAGCTGTTGGCTCGTGAGAAAAACGTGTGCTCTCTGGAGACAATGTTAAATCCCTACTAACCCCAAAGATTTGTGTCTACTGGCATATTGGTCCTGCTAGCAACAAGAGAATACAGCCCTGACACAGAGAAAGGACTGCTGTCCTCAGCACGTGGCCAAAAGCACCGTTATGATCAGGGGTGCACATAACTGGTGCGCAGGTGCGCATGCGCCGCCAAAATGCATGATGCGCGGCACATCAAACGCATTGAAACGCATTGAAACGCACATGCGCACCAACAGCTGGAGCGGCTGCAAGAGGTATTTCTTTCCGGAAAATCCCGACATATTCGCTGCTGTCTACAACTCTTCAAAATGTCCAAGAAGCAAGCCCCGCTAAGTAACTATTTTGGTGTTCCACCACCACCTCCAAAAAGACGTCAGACTGAACCGCCACCCGAGCCGCACAACAAGAGAGTGTTCTCGGAAAAGTGGCTGCAGCAGGTCGGTTGGCTCCAAACCAATGATGAACGCACCATGATGTGGTGCAAAATATGCCGCGAACATCCCAATATGGCTGATAAAAGCAGCGCCTTTTATATAGGGACAAAGAATTTCAATCATCCACCATTTGACAAGCACGAGAAGTGCTGTAGAGCAGCCAGTTGACTTAAGTTTTTACAGTGTTGATTTCAGAGTTTACAGAAAAGACATTCAGTGCTTAAAAAGGTGCCAGTTGAAATGATTTTTTTTTTTTCTTTTGTTTTACATCCAACAACCTTACACCACACTATACACATCCATCCACTCATTTACACTACTGATTCTACAGACTAACATACACCATCATTTGTTAATGCACCTTAATTATGAATAAATGTTGTTTTTGTGAAAATGTATTTGACTGTGTATCCCTTTTTTTATCCATCCTGCGGGGCGGGTTCGCGACTCGCGTGCTCAATGAGCACCAAGTAACATCTCCAGGTGCTCCTCTGAGTACCAGACCAAAAAAGTTATGTGCACCCCTGATTATGATCCACGGTGGCACAAGGAAGGAACGTTTTTGATGGAACTATTCAACCTCTTTTAAGACTTTAGGCCTCCCATCAGCAAAAAGAAAGGAAAACATGTCCCACCTGTTACACTGACTTCAGCGATATTTTACAAAACTAACAGTGATCACTTCAGAGACTGAAGCATCTGTGATCTCTGAAGTAGCTCCACAGTCTGACTCTCCAAATAAACTGATGCAATATTCTCTTCAGCGTGTCAGGGGATTTAGGTAAGCTACTTATAAACTGTGTTTTTACACCAGACAAACACTATTTATCTGTGATAATTATTTTTTTAACAGCTGACGGCTTGGGGTGTCCCTTCTGGACAAAGATGATAAGTCTGATATGACACGATTTAATATCTGACCTAATGAATTTGAGACCACGCTGCAGCTTTGTTACAAAGCTGAGCTTTTAGAAGGATTGAAAATAGCATGGCTCTCTCGGTCAACAGCCTGTGGGAACTGCACCGTAGCTTGTTGCTGTGGTAACTAGGGATTCATTGCAGTGTAATGCCTACAATGATCATATATCGTTAAATAGAAAGCCTTGGGTAATTGCATTTAGCATTATGCCATCACAAATGATTTGTACTTAAAGTCATAAATAGGCTTCTGGAACGCTGTGGACATAACACTGCTGCGTCACCACACAGCAGACGGGCGTCGTACCTGAAAGAACTGCTGGGGCTGCTGTAGCTGCAGGGAGTGCTGAGAAGCCTGAGGCTGAGTGTGGTAGGCCGACTGGGACTGGTTTGTGAGGAAAGTGTTGTGTGGGATCATTATGGGGGACGTGAAGACCGGGGAGGGCACGAGGACGGCGTTGCAGTTGACCTGCTGCATGGAGAACGAAGGGGTGATGATCTGCTGCTCCAGCGTGTATCTGTGTGTGAGGGGGGACAATAAAGAGCTCAGGCATGACACAAAACATCGTAAACAGACTGCTGTGTGTGTGTGTGTGATCTAATTTAACAATACTCACAAGGTTTGGGAGATGCCCATGTTGCATTGGGAAGGCTGCGAGGTGACACTGCTAGTGGGAACCAGCGTCTGCACTGGCTGGTTGAGGAGCATGCTGCAGGGAAAAAAATCTGTTACAGAAAGAACTCAATCTGTACCACAAAAAAACAACAACAACAACAACAACAGATGTGATGTCATAAAGGTTCTCTTCCTTTCAGGGCTCTCACCGCAGTTGTCCGTCTTGGCTGAACTCGCTGTCTGTGTGTCTTTGGTTTGCGTCCTGCAGAGACCTCGTGTTGGTCTGGGAGAACATCATGGGGTTGCTGTAGAAGGGCATGGTCAGACTTGTGTTCGTCTGCACAGGCACGCTCACGGCTGACTGCGCCTGCCCGCTCCGCGCAATCCTCTGATGGGCCTGCAATGAACACACGGAAATACACACAGCATGTAAAAATGACAGAACACACCAGTCAAATCAAGGCATACATGCACGTCTCAGTCTCTTTTTTCCCTGTTTCTGGGTCATTTTGCCACAGTGCAAGCAATCACACACTGCCAGCAGCATAAGAGAGCGAGAAACTGAGCTACCACCTGTGGCTGTGAAGTTTCTATCTTTCAATAATTGACTGATACCACTGAACCCCTGAATCCATAACCTGCCTCCTGCTGTGCTGTGAGCACTGTAGTAGGCTACAGGTTGTTAGCTGCTAATGACTGAAGGTAATTAGATTCAATTATTATCCTCTGTGCATCAAAGGAGAGCTTTCCAAACAGCTGTGTTTGGACAGCTCTCTGACAGCTCAGTTGGCTTTCACATTTGGATTTTTCACATGTGCAGCTCCGTACCTGTGATGAGGGTGAGCTGCTCTCTCTCAAGAGCGAGTGAGGGGATGAACTGTGCGCCCTGCAGGACAGTGGTTTAGGGTGGCCTGAGAGCTGCCTGATCACCCCTGCCTGGCTCTGCTGGGCCGGCCTGCCCGAGCCCTGCTGCTGCTGCTGCTGCTGCTGCTGCTGCTGCTGCTGCTGCTGCTGCTGCTGCTGCTGCTGCTGCTGCTGCTGGGCCTGGCCAAAGTCATTGTGGATAGGCTGCTGTAACAACATCTTATGCACACAAACAGAAAATATTTATTCTTCATTTACTACAAAAAAAGGCTTATTTTTTTCCTGAAAATGTCTGTTTTTATGATATTATTGCATATTCTTCTGTTGATATCTTATTACTCCCAGAGTCTCATGTCGAGGTTAGAATACTTGTGGCTGAACTGGTTGGTACTGGCCTCTTGGTGGGGCCATTCCACCATCACTGCGAGGGGTTAGGTAACACAGGCTTACAGTGTGATGTTGATGTTCCTGAACAGCTAACATGTACAAGCCTAATAATCTATTATGTCTAGATTTAAGTCTGTAAGTAGCTATTCTTCTAATGAAAATAAGTGTTTTCTCAACACAGAAAATAACACTTCTGTGGTGGATAATACTTCAGAGCACTGGTTAATTTAATATTTACTTTCAAGTCCTTTTTTTTTTCTTTGATCTTTGTGGGAGTGTTACCTGGAGATTAGCGAGGTGAAGCTTCTCCTTAATGTCGTGCAGCTCCTGCTGCTGCGTCTTAATGTCAGCTTGCAGAATGCGCGTCCTCTCCTCCAGCTGCTCCTTCAGCTGGTTCATTACACAGAGCTGAGGCTGCTGCAGCTGATACATGGTCGACTGCTGCTGCTGCTGCTGCTGCTGCTGCTGCTGCTGCTGCTGCTGCTGCTGCTGCTGCTGCTGCTGCTGCTGCTGTGTTTGCTGTTGCTGGAAAGGCAGGATGAAGAAAGAAGAATCATCTGTTTTTTTGTTCTGAACTTGAGTCATATAATGGTTTATTCCTGTGATGGTGAGAGTGCATCAAGCTTGCTTTTCCTGTGAAATGGGTCAGAAAATGACCCAGATGAGTGATTTCTTTCTGAGAAACATAGATGGGAAATAAGGAAAGTTACAACAACAACAACAACAAAGGCACGTTTCAGATGTAATCTTGATGCTTCTTTCTGTTTTTAAGCTGCCTTTCTCACTTGCTTTTATAACACAATCTTATAACTAGGCCCACGGGCACTGTAGGCGCAAGCAACAGATGACATAAACACACACAGCAGCAACAGTCATAACAATAAGATATTGCACAAACAGACAAGAGGAAGGCAACAGGCAGGAGAAGAAGTCTAAACACTAACCATTGCGGAGTGCTTGCTGCAGGTAGGAGAAAGGGGGAGGTTCATTTGGGGGATGAGGTCAAAGGAATTTTGTCTTTGTGCCAAATTCTACAGGGGAAAATGACAAAGTTTTACAGTTCAGCACATTCTGTGACTTCCCACTGACCACTAAGTCTCCAAAGACAGACATATGTAAACAGTGTAAAAACTGACCTTTGAACTACTCGGTTGGAGTCTGGCAGATGTCTTCTCCGTCCCAACGGAAGCAGACTGCCATGATGGTGTGCAGGCCTCTGTGTAGGAGTTAGCTGCTGCAGAAGAGACAACAGGTCACCTCTAAGCACACTTCACTAATACTAGACTGAGGATGTGTTCAGTTCAGAGCATAATCCCTGTTTTTCTGTGTCAGCTGATCACTCCAACAACGGCAGGATGCGTTCACAGAGTTTCAAAGTTTCTTATACACCCTTTAATCTGTCAGTCATCAGCGGTTGGTGAAAGAACAGCTTCTGAGTAAAAGCGATTTTTCTCTGTTAAAGATCTTTTTAGCTGCAAATAAAGAAAATCATCAAACCCTCCCACTGTGGATCTTTTCATAGACACTGTTACAAGGGCACAATGTGCCCTGCTGCAGGCAACACTCAGGGCTGTGAAAGATTACTCAAACCTGCCTCCACATCAATTTTTTTAAGAAAAAAATAAAATAAAATAAAACAAATATTTAAATCTAAATTTCTGTTTACAGTCAATATTCACCCCAATCAAAGACAAGGCAGTGAAGGAAAGTACTGTCCGTGTGCTCTTTGTCATAAAGATGCACATACAACATTTATTAAAAAGGTCTCAAACAAGGAAAACTAAATGATCAATTGTGATTTTAATTGGCATTAATGTATTAAAAATACAGCAATGAACACTGGACTTCTTTTTTTTTTTTTTACGTATTACACTACCTTTATTTTGGAAAGCCTGTTGCCTAGTTTCACAGTAATGTTTTATGGGCTTAACCAATAAGAATAAAAGATGCGTTCAGATATTTTCAGCGTTCTATGCTCAATGGAAGAAATCAATACTTATCTATATTTAATGATATTTTTCTTTTTTATCTTATTCAAATATTACTTTCACTGGCAAATGTACAGTTAAGTGTACTTGTGTATGTCCACGTCTCACAGCGTGTCCCCTGACCCTGCACACAGATGGCGTCTTTTTTTAAAAGGCTTTCTTCTTCCTTGTACAAATACAAAGGCTTTTATACAACTTCTTTCACATATGTTATCGTACTCTCCAGCATCTGTAAACACACTTCGATGTGTAGATGTGTGGAGTTCCCTCTAAATTTCACTACCTTCTATGAGGCTGTCCTTCTTAGAGGGGGGCTGTCAATACTCAAACAGAGTAACTAGCCTTTCAGAGGTAAAGGAAGAGCAACTTATAAAATGCATTTCTTCTCTGGTTGTATAACAATACTGCTGATTCATGAGCCCTTGACTGCCACCTCATTCTGCCTCTGACTTAAACCCACAAACTGTGATGCAATCAGTGGATCGTAGCCGACGCAAATTGAAGAAGCAAAGAAAAATCATCTGCTGACTATTTTTCCTCCAGATGCAGTTTTGTGAATAAAATGTCTTTGAAAATAATGAAGGTGCCAACACTGCCTGTGTGTGGGTTCAGGGAAGACTGCAGCTACGTTCAAGAACAGTGGCTCTAATGAATCTGCCGCTGTGTATTGTCCCTAAACAGATGCAGATGGGAGCGAAGTCTTTTAGTGTATTAGACGGTGGGTGGAAGAGCAGCTGCAGGCAGAGAGACGGGAGGCTCAAACAAACAGGGCATGCTAAAGTAAGCCTTGGAAACATTTCATCATAGATGCATCGCCACCCACATATATCCAGGTAGGTGTTTTATTGACCGCTGCTCTGCTTAGTTACAGAGGTTTTACTTGTGATCACAAGCCTTCTCAGATCTTACTCATATTTTATTCTATTCAAGCAATTTTATTCCTACAAAAGGATGCTTTGCCGGCTCCATTATTTTGATCCAATGAAAGCCTGGGCTGCAGCGGAAAGTGTCACCATCTATAATTCATCAACAACAGAGAAAATCCAATTTTCTGAATCTAAATAACAAAACAATTCCTGCAGCCATACAGGTGCAGGACTTCTGTACATGCTGATCTGCTGCTGAGTGAGTTAGCACTTTAGGAAACAGAGGATGACTCACATGCAGAGTCCGAAAGCGCTGTGTGGGAGGACTTCCGGGAGCTGTGGGAGGATACCGAACGTGCGCCGCTGTTTCTGTCCCGCGGAGGGTCCAGTGTGGAGCAGATGTCCAAGTACAGCTCCTGAGCCTGGAACAGAGTCGTGTTCGACACAGAGGGCAGATCTGAAGCTGACAGAAGAACTGACCCTGTAAATGTCACATACGGTATGTACAGTATAAGGGTACTGAACTCTTACCTTCACTGAAGATGGAGCGATCTCAGGTGGAGACAGCTCTTCAAAGCCAAACGCTCTCCTCCTTTCAGCTCGCACTTCAGCATAACTGAAAGAAAGAATTAACTTAACCTTTATTTCAACAAACGGCTATTTTTGTCAAGACAATCTGTGCCTGAGCACACTGGCAGAGTCTACGCTTCCCTCCCTTTGCAGATGTGTCAACGGTCAGGCTTACCTGACCACGGTGTGAGTGCAGACAATAAACTCAGGTTTGGAGTTCCACTGATGGTAAGTGATGTAGTAGTGAGTCTGCAACCAGATCCACTGCTGACCTTTGGTCAGAAAGCGATAGTAGCAGGATTTACCCTTTCCAAACTGCATTACTGAGGAGAGTGAAAAGAAGAACATCAGTGGAACGTTCAGGTGCCACAGGTCAAGAGGAAAAATGCAAATATCTATGTCGTAATTCACAGAGATGGATCCCTGGATGTAAAGGCGGCTGAGAAGCAACAGAGATGACAGATTTACTTACACTGCTTATGACACTGAGCTATAAGCTCCAAGTCATCCACATGATAGTAATCATAGCCAGAAGTTCCCAGAACCTCAAAGGGTAAGTAGCCGATGATCGGCGAAGCTCTGAAACAACAAAGGTGACAAACATGTAAGAAAGACAGACTTTTGCTAACAACTCTACTCTGCTGATTGATGGGAGAAGGAATCAGAAACGTCTTGTACCTGTGATCCAAAAACAGGAACTTCCATTCCAGGCTGTGTCTGGATGTAAATTCATCACAAGGATCTTCCAGATTGCACAAATCCTGAACAAAAGTAAAGCCACAGAGGAAGAACGCGTGTTAGCATCAAGAACTTCGCAATGACTGACAATCGTTGTTTACATGATGCAATCATCTTGTAATCATGTATGTTTGTGTCACAGCCACAAGATTTTCCATCAGAATATTGCCTAAGAGCTGTAACTGTGGGAGAGATAGTGAAAAATAGCGTTGAGTTCAAATACTGCAGATTAAAGCTGGTATATGCATTTGATTCATCTTGTGTCTGAGTATCCGAGAGAAAAAATATTCCATGCCATGTGATCGAGAGTTTACTGTTACAGTCATTCCATCTGGCAAATCAGTGTAATCAGTCTCTTTTACATTTTGGAATAAGTAGTGGGGGAGAGTTGAAGCCTGTCCAGTAGATCTGGTTCTTCTGGCACTTTTGCTCTCTGAGCTCCAGCACATTTATGGCAGAAAAAAAGGTTATGAAAAATATGATGAAAAAAATCAAGAAAAGAAGAGTAATTTATACAAACTTCATAGCTTCTTTGCAGAAAAAGGTCACATCCTAAACACAACATGACATCCTGATGTGACAACTTCGACAACATGCCATGAGTCCAGACTTCAACCTGTAAAGCACCTTTGGGATCAGATGCATCCTCCTGATGTAATCAGTCGGAAGGTACAAAGTGTGCCACAAGAAATCTCCAGAGAGGACTTGACACCATGTGAGATCTCTCAGACAAAACCCCCCCATGCCATGGTTCATTCCTCTGAAAGTCATGACGCCACACACATCCACACAAACTGACAAACTCCGTCTTAAGGCCTCACCTTTAGAAACTGTGGAGTGGCTAATCGTACAGTAGCGATGAGGCAGACCTGCTCCTCCAGTGATGACTGCAGGCTTCTTGGTAACGTCAACTCAAGCCCATTACAAGAAGACGTAGGCACTGTGCGACAGAAGGCGGAAACATTTTGAACACTTGGTTCTGTTTTTCTGTCTAACTTTAGCCAATTCAAAATAATTCATTTCATTTTTCCATTCTGCTCTGTAAATGTATGCTAAATAAATAGGACAACACTGTTTATTTCATATATTTTACTGAATTTTAAGACTTTCAGAAAACAAAACTCCTTACCATTGTTATGAAACTTGAAATCTCCCACAAACTTGACATACTCGTATACAGGTGGCTCCTTTGGATCAATGTTACCTCTGGCTAGATGACAGCAAAATTCAATATGTGCCTCACCTGAAAAACAGCACATTATATATTCAAGGCTTATTCACGATACAGCATACGCGCCTGCATCTTAATTCTTAACGAGGCGCCTCTTGATCAGGTTTTGTAAGGCGCTAACAACACAGTAGTTACAGATCTGCAGTGTGGAAAAGAAGCTCTATGGTGCAATTTTTATGCAACAGAAAAGAGAACAATTCATATGAAACCTTGTATTCATCATACTTCAGTACATCTGACAATAGATAATGTTCACTATTGAGTAGTCAAATAGCCAGAGGAGAAAGAACGGGTTCACATCAACAAAGGGTGATGGCACCATGCGTATGTAATATTATAATACAGTCATTAATACATTTCTCACATTCGCTGGGAGAGTCAAAGCAGCAGATTCATGGTTCAACATTAGTCAAAGCTTCAGCCGCTTTCCACTGTGACCTCTCTGGAGGAGAAACTTGCTAATGGAACACTTTGACCTCGACAAGACTTTTGAATTTCCTGCAGATATACTGTGGAAGTGTGCATAATAAGCCCACAGCTACACAGAAACTCAAAAATCAAAAAGCTTTGGGTGAGCAGGCCAAGAAAGTCTGGGCACTGACTAAAGACGCCTTTTATGTGAGTTCAGCCAATGGCTCAAAAAAAGAAAAAAAAAAAAAAAGCTGGCGATTTGAAAGTCCACATCTTGTGTAACATGACTCAGCGTAATGTGCACAGTAAGGCAGTCATTCTGCTTAAAAGCCAGCCACTCCTTTTTATGTAAGAATGACAAAAGATGGATGTCTCTTTTGAAATGTGTCCAAGACGTGATGATCACTCCAGACGTGGCTCTGTGACAGTTTGCTATTTAGGCTAAGGACAGCCCGAGACACGGCCGTCTCACCATCTCTCTTCCTCAGAAAAGCCCAATAGTAACACAGGATTAAGGTCAGTGTCTTGAGCCCCAGATATTACATTGCTTTGGATTACTGTGCGAACAGTAAAGTCTTAACTATGATACTAAGCTAGCTTCTATTATTAGCTAAAAGGCTAATCATAGATCTACACTAATCGGCAATCCAATAAACCTTCCTAATTCAGGAACCTGCTCTAAATATAAGAGTTGACACTAACATGCCTGGAAAAGAGCTCGACAAGGCTGAAATCAAGAGTCAAGTGTTGTTTTGTATTTCAGACAAAGTTCATTTTACACAGAATGTTAAGCATTACAGCACTGACTAATGTGTATACTTTATTTCTCCCACACACTGAACTTTTGACCTCCTGATATAGGAGACACAGACGGAAACAGACAGGGCCCAGGCGTGTAGAGAGAGGCCGCCCAGTAGGATACTCACTGTCAAGGAAGTCAGCAGCAATGGGGTCAGTCATCAGCATGTGGGATGATAGCAGCTTATACACCTCCCCGTGCTCCCGCTCCGGGAGGAAATTCAAGATATTTTGGTCCACCATATCTGACTGGTGCAAAAGGATAGATACGCGACGGTCAGTCTTTTGGAGGGTATGTCATCCGCAGCAATGCTGCAGCACGAAGCTGAATCACGCGTGACGTAATGACTGCACACAAGAGAATATCTCCATTTCTGATTTTAAGCGTTTTAAAGGATTTTCAGATATACACACATATTTTAATTCATTACCATGAAAGACGCCATGAACTGACAACACAAAATAAAATAAGCCTGGATCTGATCAGTTAAGTTGCAGATATCAGTGTTTCAGTGCAAGTCAAACATTGGCCAATAAATATCTATACAAATGTAATTGATCTGTTTCGAATCAAGCAGTATTTATACTTAGGTGGCACCATGCTGCTTGCAGGCAAATATGTTTGTATGCTTGGATGAGAATGAGCCTTGAGCTGAAAAATAAATAGAAAGGACAGCAACAAAATCAAATTAAACTTTGTCACTTACCGGTAAATGGCCAATAAGTGAAGACACGCTGTCAGATACGTATATGATGTTGCCATCTGTAGTTAATGCTACCAAGAAACCATCTAGGGCCTGCAAGAAGAAGGAGAAAGAGGGCACTTTGAGACAGAGGTTATGAGGTGTTACAGTGTAGAACAGCACGGCGCGAAATGAAAAATTGCTGTCTGAAGTTGTCACATATCACCATCTGTGGTGGTTAGATGCATAAAATAATGATACTGATACTGTGTGTTGTTGATGTGCTGATATTTACTTATTTTGGTGCCTTACTTGCCTCAGAGTGCCTCCTCCACTCCGAGCACATTTTCAACAACAGTGAAAACACAATTCGGCCGAAAATTGAATTCTCATCACGTCATCTCGCCCGGCTCTCCACGGGCATTTTAGGGAGAGTGTCTCCCTTTTTTATTATCAACATCAGTCAATGCCAGAGCTTAATCGACTTCCACCGTTCTACAAAAAAACCCTCTGAACTTTACCTCCAGCATCAGCTGGGTGAACTCCTCATTACTGAGGAACGACGGCTTCCAGTCCTGTCTCACATCGCACGTTTCATTCTGCGCAGTGATGTCTGAAAAAGACAAGGACGAGGGGTAAGTCTATAACATGGCCAGCTCAAAATCCTGCCTGAGAAGAAGTGTGTGACAACACAGTTCAGAACTTTTTCAAACTAAGAATGCGTGCAATTTTCCTACCTTTCTGTTTCTGCAAGAAGTCAATAGTTCGCTGCAATATGGTGGACTTGTCCATCTTGCGTGGATGGCCTTGACCCTGCAGCATGGTGCACAGCTCCTTGATGAGCACATTGAATTGGTCTCTTCTTTTCTTTTCAGATTTGTTCCGAGATGCCCTTCAGCAGTCAACACACGAGAACAATTGTAAATGGGTGGGATTGCAGGTGGAAGCTCGGCCTATCAAAGTTCATTTATCCTGTTCAGACTGTACATCCTTTTTCCAAACAAAAGCCAGCCAACACTGCAAGGACGCACTCAGTTGCAGACAGACGGCAGAATAAAAACTATTCACAATAGATGATGGAACAGGGAGAGACAAAGAAATGAGAGAGTGGAAAGAGCAAGCACAGTCCTGATCACCAGCAGAGGAGAGTTGAGTAAAATAAGTGATTTACATCCAAAAACACGACCCCAGATGAATGCTAATGTGGCCATTCTGTTAGCCATAACAAATCAGGGCTGTGTCTGTCAGCTGGATTCGGATTTCCTCTGCAACGTGTGCCCAAAAGCCATTTTGGTGGATTCAAGGTTTGTGTAATTACACATTTATTTCGACAAATCAGACATTTCCTCAAAGGGTTCAGAGCAGACATTTTGGAGGAACTGACACAAACGTAATTTGGAGAAATCAGCATTAAGGTCACAGTCATGAAAAATTGAAGTATCCTATTAAAAGTATAAAAAACTATCGATCGCCTCGGTCTGGGCCAAACAGTTCGAACGTTCATTCATAATGCTGACATTCGAATGTTGGCCAGCTCTCTTTCAGCTTTGTGCACGTCCACTCGTTCTGTTTAAACCTGGCATTTCTGCACAGCTGCAGATTAAAAACTAATATTATCAGTATGATACTATTCGTAAAATTCGATTCCAGCAGCATCAGACTGTTTCCAACTCGCTCTATCCGGTTTCCAGTGACTCCAGAGCACTAACTCATTTAAACTGATGAATCACCTCATTCAAATTGAGGATTTTGTTTGAGGACTTTTTATTTCTTTGTGCTTTTAGGGTGATGACATCGTCAAATAGACACTTGAAGGTTCATTCAAAAGTGACATTCAGCACAGCCCCACTATTAGAAGCACGAGGTGACAAACAGTCATGGTCACTTGTGGATGCATTTCTGACCTGAATCTTGTCTATTTTTTAATCTAAAATTTTGCTCAGATGGCCTTTAATTTCCCCAGACTTCTTTCTTAATCATAGTGTGACATTATAGCTTCAGGTTTCTTTTAAATGATTAACTAGCAAAGTTGCGTGTTTTACATTCCCATTACTGAAGGAGCAAGGACATATAAATTCATTTAGTGAAGGTGTGAGTGAATGACTTAAAATCTATCCAGCACATGTTCATATAATGTACAGTATACAGCAAGAGAGAAGTCCAAACTGACCGGCATACAAACACAAACACACACACAAGTCTCTGTACCTTTTTGCCCTGTCTTTCTCATCTTCATCCAATAAATCTTCCACACAGCTGTTGGTGCTGGAAAACAGAGGGTACAAGGTAAATGCAGTGTAATAGAGACAAACTGCGGCTACATCTGATTCTGTTCAAATAACCCAGTGACCCAGTTGAAGTGCCTTGTTTTTCTCCAATCTTGAACAGGTCACTGTGGCATCTGAACGTCTTCAACCATAAATGTTTTTTGGTTTATGCTGCACATTCAGGCTCACGTACTTTCACAATAACAAGAAATATGGCAGCAAGTTTAGCATGTGGAATCCCATTTTCTGTCACTTGTTAGTGACAAGTGACACATGAGAGGACACCTTGTGCTGAGCGGAGGGAAGGCTTAGCCAGCAGCCAACGTTAACTGTTTTACACATTACTGCAGTGTACATTTACTACCTGAGGTCAGATTTTTATACACTGTAACAGGTTCATTAATGGCTACAGAGATACAGGATGCAGGGTGTTACTAGAGAGACAGATAATACATTTCAAGGAGTGCCAGCAGACTTTTGCTACTGGTTCAGAGTGTTCTGTTGTGTAAAGCTTCAGGCTCCAGCCAGGCTTAGTTATTTCTATTGTAATTTATTATGACAGTTCTCTAAATGTGCCAAATGCTCGCATCCATGCATGTCATGTGCTGCAAATAGAGAAATAAGAGGGTGAAAGACAAACAGCGTAGCATCAGGCTGGTGGGCTAATGGTCAGTAATGGATGAAACATCAAGACAAAGCACTGCTTCTGGTTCAGGTTTGATTTTTAGGCCTGCGCAGAAGGCTGTACATACATGTTAGTATTGGCCTGATATTTTCCCCGTTTAAGGTTTTTTTTTCCTTCTAATAAAAATATGGATCAGTAATGAGGTATGACCACATGATAATAATGACAACTGGGTACCAGCACAAGCTTTTCCATTACCACAGCGATGTCGGCTATTGGTGTGGCCAGAGCATAAAACAGGCAGGAAATGCATTATAAATGGAAGAGATGATTCAGTGAGTGTGAGATGCAGAGTATCATGAAAACTACAGGGAAAGAACAAAAAGACAGAACAAGCAGAGGAAAAGCGTATCGCTGTTCAGAGCCCTAATTCACTAAATGAGTACTTAAAATGTGTTTTTACACTCAGGCCTATTTAATATTTTCCCTTGTGCCTTGTAATATCACACACTGACAGTTAAAGATGATGGAAAAGTTTGACGAGCACCAAATTCTTGTAAAAATCTTAGCCAGCCGGATCCTTCTTAGAAACCACTCTCACCCTGTTTATCATCTCTTTCCTTAATTAATCAACCCACGTTTTAGTCCATTTCGAACTAACTTTGCTGACTGAAAAACATCTTTTCAGACTTTCACTACGAGCTCAGCACCGTTTTTATCACCGTCATTCATTTCACAGGAATAATAACATTGAACTACTGTTCAGCAGCCATGAAAAGAATATTATGTGTGGACATTATCTAGAAAGAGCTCTGACGGCACTCAGCTGATGAATTGAAATATAAGCCAACTATTGAAATTGTAAATAGTGGTGGAGGAGGACAGGAGGGGGAACAGCCGAGGTCTTTTAAGGAGAAAATGACAAAAGCTATATTAATTTCAGCTTCTTTTTTTTTCAACATCTTGTCTACATTATCATCTAGCCAAAAGAAGCCAGTGGCACTATTCACCATGACAGAAGCCTGATGGAGCCGTCAGTGCTCACAATCCATAAAGGAAATGTTTAAAGTTTGAATACCAATGTCAGAACTGGACTCCAGTGCATCCACATTTACATGCATGCAGCATATTCCAGCTCAGGATTCCTTCACCCTTTAATGCAACATCTTCTTAGACTGGATATGAATGAGAAATACAAAAAAGGATCACAAAGTGCACAGAAGCTGGTTTGATACTCACTCCCATTCCCTGCGGGAGGATGGACAGGGGCCACCGAAGTCCGAAAGGTTGTCCATACTCACTCCCTTTTCCAACCAGGCCCTTTCTGAAGTCTTATAAGTCCCATCGGCGCTGACCCTTCTGAACACTCTTTTGGAAAAACCTACCGCGGGCCGGCTGCCCGCCGTCTCCTCGAGTCCACCAAAGAAACGCCAAAACCTGTGAAGACAGAGCAAATGGATTCTAACATTCTGAGAGCGTTGAGGACGAAGCCTGAGCTGCATAAATCCATGTAAACACATAAATACAGGAGGATCCTCCATTCATCTGCTCTTTGGACAACATGAATAATACAATACACACTTCACATTGTATTATTAATGGTTATCCATCAAAACAATAACAGTCTTCAGTTACTTCATCGCTAAAAAAAAAAAGTGTTTTTGCACAGGAGGAGCTCCCCTGACCTAGAAAAATGTCTGAAGCAGAAACCTCTTTTGATAACCAGCACAAAAAAGAGAGCGTAGAACAGCCACCTCCTTCACATCCTCTACATAAGGCAGGCTTGAACAACAGCAGACACCTCTATTATAAGCCAAACTAAGAACAGGCTGGAGCTTTGGACGGCTGCAATGACACAACATACAGCTGCATTCAGCTGGAGATATTAATAAATCATTTGCATATGTCTTTATATATATATATATATATATATATATACATATACACACACACACACACACACACACACACACACACACACACACACATATATATATATATACACATATACATAAACACATATATACATATATATACACACACACACACATATATATATATACACACACATACATGCATACATACATACATACATACATACATACATACATACATACATACATACATACATACATACATACATATATATATATATATATATATATATATATATACACACACACACACACACACACACACATATACATATACATATACATATATATATATATTTTATTTTTTATTTTTTTATTTTTTTTTATTTTTATTTTATTTTTTTTTTTCCATATATCTTCTAAGTCTGATATAGTCACAATAACAAAGAGTAATTCTCTTCCAGAAGGGAAACTACACACACTGTAGTGTCTAACCTTGATTAAAAAAGGCTGTGTTTTTGGAGTCTGGAAATATTTTGCATTGTATATCAATTACATATCCAACTTAATTTTGCAGTTGTTGGGTGATGTGATTTCAGGCAGCCATCAGTGTTTTTGTTTAGTAGGCTTGTCCTTATTCCACATGTACACAGAGTGAAGTGCATAAGGAGCCACCGGGGAAGCTACCAGTGACTGCATTTTCCATCGCTTTCAATTAAGACCTGCTGTCAGAGGAAGATCCGCGTGGTGCAACCCCACTAGTCTGAGCAGTTTTGTGCCCTTTTGTAATGGAAAAGGAGTCAATGCTAATGCTGAGATGGAGATATTCCATTATAGGAATCATTTTTTATATTAGCTTTCAATGTAACTGTATGGAGCTGGTCTTCAGCGCCACTTCAGTTAATCATCAGCTAAATGACTCGAGCCACATTGTGTGACTTGTACAAAGATATATATGTGAATGTTACTGAGCGGCGACCTGTCCAGGGTGAACCCCCCCCCCTCCCCCCCCCCCCGCAACACCCTCAAGGATAAGTGGGTATAGCTGATGGATGTATGGATGACTAAACAGCCATGTCTTGCTGAAAAAACCTGTCATATTGTCACAGCTGTGAATCAATCTCAGTCAATGCACGTTTTATTTTAAAGGATAACATGTTTAATATTGCAGTTTAGCTCAGACTTCACCTCTAGTAATCTTAGCGTATCATCACTGAAATGCACACTCTCATATCAGCTGATATAATCTGATTTAAAAACAGATGATGCCATCTCTATCAGCTGATATGCCAAAAGAGACCAATGTTGACCTCAAAGCATGTCAGATTTGTGCTTTAATTCATCGCTAACTCATGTACAATCGAGTGCTGCTGTGTGCACTGCTGTTCCTGTCCTTACTTCTGATTCAACAGATCTCACATCACTGTTTTCTGATTAGCTCACCTCTTCTGTGCTTTATTGCAAACTCTCTCCTCTCCACGCTTGGTGTTACTGCTTCACAGTAATATACCTCCAAAACCCCAAAATCCTGTTTAACTGACATTCAATTATTAAGCCACAATTTCTTCTGTTTGCTTCATTACTCTGTAAATCAAACTCAATATATAGATTCACAATTTCTCTGTTATGCACAAAACTCATGACAGAGCGATAACGCATTGCTCAAGTGTGTCCGCACTGTTCATATACGTCATGTTTGAAAAAGTCATTGATTTTTGACTGACCGCAGTCTTTCCCTAATCTTTACTTTAGTTGCCTTAATATATTGTTGCAAAAAAATAAATAAATAAATTAACATTTTGACAAGTTTTCTTGTTTGTTTATTGTTATTTGTTATTATCAACATGAAGACTGAGCTCATCCACGTCCTCTGCAACCACACACACACCCTCTGTGATGAGCGGCCGATGAAATTCTGAATTGTTACAGAAAATTCAAGCTCTTGTTCAACTGGGCCATTACGATTTTAATGTTTCTAAAATTGATCTTCACGTTCTTTTCATGTTCAGCAAGAAAAACATAGACAGAACGCAGACAGATTACAGTTTAAGAGCATTAGAAAAAAGGTTCCTGAAAGTTGACGATAAAAAAATGTGGAACGTTCCTGTATCAGCAAGATAAAGCTAATTAATTAACACCGATAATTTAAGCTTCTGTGAAAAAACCTATTTGGAAAGTGAACTAAAAAACAGTTTCAGGTGCATCAAGAGCTGCTTTGCGCTGCTTTGAGTCGCTCGCTCTGCAAAGCTGTGTAAAACGACACCTCACATATCAGCCTGCATTCTTTGACTGTATTGAGGTTAAACAACACCTTCCAAGGTTAACAGTGAAAAAGCAGCAGAGTCTAGTTATATTTGTGCCCTCGGGTATTTGAAGCCTTTGACGAGCTCTGACACTCAAGTTCAAGTTCATGACCAACCTGTATGCGGACAGGCTGTGTGTTTGTTTTTGTGAGAGAGGTATAGGTTTCATTTTAAAGTTTAATGGAGGAAAAACACCTGCTGCCACACCTCAACCTCACACCTCACCCTATAGCTTGTTATACGTTGCTCCTTTCTATATTTAATTTCATCGTACTCACTCGGTTTCCTGAGGCGAGCAGCGTCAGCATGTTAAAGGTTTGCATTCATGAGCATCCAGCACATTTTTAAAGTCACTACCAGCACTTGATAAGAAAGAAGTGAGCCGGTGTCACCAAACATCCTGTTTCCTGTTGTGCCAATCGTCCATCTAGGTTGTTTTGGAGTTCTGAGTTCAGGAGATATCAGCTGTAGAGACGTCTGCCTTCTCTTGAATGTAAAGGAACTATATGGCACTCGACTTGTGTTGCTCAAAGCGCCAAAAACTCAACAGCAATGTCTGTGAACTACACTCATCAACAGTATCGCTGGTCGGACATTGCTGTCTTAAGAGATTAGTTTCTAGCTAACCGATACAGCTAACTAACGTTACAGCTCAGCCGGGGAGGGTGCCACGATGTTAACACCCAGCGCTGTCATGAGCACGAGCCCCTCAACCACGAGGAGATCCACATTATCTTCTACACATTGATAAGATTGGCAGGCGTGGTTCAGTGGAAAAAAAAAAAAAAAAGTTTGGACATAAATCTGTCTCAAGTAACCGGATCATGATTTCTAGAAAGACACATTGCTGTTGAGTACTTCAAATATACTTTTTTTGGCGCTTTGAGCAACACAAGCTGAGCGGCATGAAGTTCCTTTGCATTCAAGAGAAGGCAGACGTCTCTGCACCAACACCTCCAGAACAACTCAACCTAGATGGATCAACAGCACTGCAGAGAAGAGGAATGTATTTTTGATTTGAGGGTGAACTGTCCCTTTAATGATGGACGATAGCTCAAACAGGTTATGTCTGATGCCATCAGTAACTTTTATGACAACAACTCAGGATAAGCACTGCTCACAAACAGCCTGAGCCCAGTTGAGAGTTGTTGACATCAGATATTTCCCTGTAGCTGGTAAAGGCAAAATACCTGTTTTTGACGTCAGTGATTGAGGTGTGGCCGGCAAGCCTGTCAGCCTCAGCCTGTGAGGGTTGCAGCTGCAATGATTTTCCAACACACGTAGATGGCACGCATATTCTGTGAATGTGCATTTCATCTGATGTCCATGCTGGGCATTATATTAAGATCTAACCTGCAGTATTGCCACACAGGCAACTTAAGACTTTTTTATCCCTCCATCATGATGCTTAGAACTGCCTTAGCATAGATGGCATTTCCTGGGTAAGTCATACAGCAGTGCAGTTTATCTTTAATCTAGTCTAAGCCCAAGCGCCACAGAAAACCTGTTCTGTTGTTTGGTATGATGCAGGACAGAAACTGATTAATTACCGTGCCTTTAATTTGGTCTCACACTCACACCATCCACAAATCCACGAATCCACAAAGACCCAGTCTATAAATAATTAAACTGGAGAGTTTTTATCAGGTTGAGACTAAATAAAATAGTCAACCATCAGAGATCATGGTTGACTATTATCACCAGATCAGTGATATCGCGGTAGCTGTCCGGACAAGATCTCTGGGCATTTCACGCCATTATTGGCAACATTTCATATCAAAGGGCAGGACTGCTCATGGTAACGCTGGATTTGTGCATCAGTGATGAGGCAACTAGATTTGTCTGATGTTTAATCTGCTGCGTCAGCCAAAAACACGCCAGCCCATGAACCGTTTCTCAGATCTTTATCACAGTATACAGTGTACCAACATAATATAAATAAAATCCATATCGACTTCACCCACTCTTAGTTTTTAATGATCGAAGCAGAAAAGGCCGGTGACTCACGCTATTCATGCATGCATCATTATTTAAAAAGGTTGACACCGGGCCAACATCATCAGCACAGGATGACATTTCAAAAACCTTTAATGTGAGCTACAAGGCCATGTCTGATTATCAAAACCACAAAAAAAAACTCTTTAAAGCACAAGCAAAAACATAAGAACAATCTATAGTGTTTTCCAAGAAGGCGCGCTTTAAACTGGTCAACAAATCATTCAGCACAACAACATTCAGCTATCATGGCACTCAGTACAAAACAAACACATCCTGGAAAAAAAGAAAAAAACAACAAGGGCTGGACCAAATATCTGGACAATAAAGTCCCCAGAGTGAAAGCTCACGATGACATAAATGTTTATCACCGCCATAACAATTTATTGTAGTTGGCTGTATTTTTACCATGTCCTTCCATGATGAAGCAAAGAGTAACAATTTACACAGTGAGTAGCTCGTGAAGTTTGCTTTACTTCCTAGTGCTAGCAAAGGCCTTTTCCCTGAAACACCACAATAAATCCACTAATGAAGTGCTGCTGATCATGATCAAGAGAGGATCACGTCCATGCTGCTGACATACTTTGGTGTTCCAGCCAGAGAGACCCTCAGAGGGTCTTCTGCTGATTTCCCTGTGCTGATACATGTATTCAAGGTACTTACTAAAGCAGCCACAGAGTCTGGGGTAGAGGCTGCTGCTGTCTGCTTGTGTTAAAGTTTACATTGCCTGACCACCTCCACCTGCATCTGGTTTTGAGCCGACAGCTCAAGCTGTCAGGTAAACATTAACTGGGCCTGGACGAGCTTAGTTTCTCAGTATCTAGGTCTGGTTGCTTTAGCTTAGACTGCTTTTAATCTGAAATAATATTTGTACAGAATTACCCTAAACTAATTTTCTCCAGTTGCACATGAGATAGTTATTATGACTACATGTTATGGTACAAAGCTGATGGCCTCACCGGTATGCAGCATCCGTGCCTGCCGGACCTTTGCTTTTATCAGCATGTAAGTCCCAGTTTCATGCTGTAATTTCTGCTTTATGTGTAAGACCCCCTTAAAGGGAGACGAAAACAGGAAACACCTCTCTTGGTTACACACCTACAAATGAAAAACAGTGGGAAGTCCAATAAGTGCACTCAATGACCCTTTCACTTCCCAGTATGTACATGGTAAATAAGTACGTCTGCCACAGAGGAAATCACTCTGTCCGTAAGTAAACCGTGTCAACTGCACATGAGCAGCCCAGAGAGGCTTGAGAACAAGAAAACAGAGAGAAATGTGAACTCCAGCAGACTCCAAGCTGCCAGGTTGGGTAACATCAGCCTGACCTAAGCCCGCTGACAAATTATTTCATGTTTTCTTTGGCTGTGACCTTTAACATTGTGCTATCTGACGTCTTAGAGAACACACTGACGAAAATCCCGTCGGTGTTTCTGCCGTGAATGTCATCGTCGGCGGAACAGCGGAAAAAAATAGGTTATTTCAACCTTGTAACCAGGACACTTGATGACTGAGAACCGAAAACATGTAAGCAGCGTTCAAGAGCGCTGCGTGTGCGTAACGCTGCTACTCCTGCATTTGACACAATATACCTTCAGCCTACACAGTCTGCCTCTAGTAGAAAATGATTAACCGGGTCCTGAAAAGGGGCCAATTATGCGACCGACCACCTCTAAGTTCATTTGCACCGGGGGCCACTCGTGAACTCGGGTGGCGGCGAGGTGACAACATTTAGCACTCGTCTGTCAAGAGTGACGCAAAAAAAACAACAACAACTGCGATCTGAAATGAAATCGCACGTACCTCGACAGCGGGTCCCCAGCAGAAATAAAGATCCACACTGAACTTTCATCAATCCGCACATTTTCTTCTGAAAAACTACAGCATAGCAGCCGAGCGCAACTACCAGCGTCTGACCGCGCAGGCGAGCGCACCGACAGCGTTAAATTGCATAATAACGGCGAAGTTATGAATCGCCGGTGAGCTGTCGGTGGGCTTTGGCAGTCCTAATTAATAACGATCAAAATCCCCGTTCGTGGTATTTGCTAGTCGCGGGCTGTGTCCGTCTATTTTCCAGGCACTGTACTCCACATCCTCCGCTGGCAGCGGCTTGTAAACAGGACCGAGGGCTGAGAAAGTAGGTCAGCTGGTAGCTCAATACTCGGCTAACGACGGCAGCGGCATAAGCAACACAAGGCAAAGAAACCTGGAGTGACCGTGAGGAGGGGGCTCGATATAATCTTTAACACGTGCTCAACGCATAATAGCGGCCCACTAAATGTCATTTTTGAGTGCCACAAAGGGAGGATGATGCGTAATGTGTGATGTGTTTGCAGCGCAGTTTGCTCGGGGTGTGGAGCTGTGAATGGTACGGTCTGAAGTGCAGCCTAATACCACTCAGCCATGGAAGCATGACAAGTAGCCTTTAATCTATCGGGCTGGCCCCGCATTTCTCCAGAGAGACAAAGACAAATGTGCATTAAATGATGCACACATGAAGCAGCGTGGGGACAGCTGGCAGGCAGAGGAGGTGAGGGCGAACGCTGTCTCCTCCCTGCAGTAAGAAGACAGCAGATTAGCCTGTCTGACCCTGTTCAGAAGTTTATAAAACTATTTATTTTAGTCTGAAAAAACCCAACAAGATGACATTCCTGCCCATAGGCAAAACAAGAAGCTGAAGGCTTTTGTTTTCCCCCTCAAGTACTTCCCCGCTTCCTGTTTTTTTTTTTTTTTTTTTTTACAACTTCCTGGTTGCCTTTTCCCTCAGTCCCAAATGTGGGTCAGCGGCCTGCATGACTAATTTCAAGGGCTCATAATGGACCGGCTCCAAATGTTGGCTTCTGTCAAATGATCACACAGACGGCTCCACTTGCAGACATGTGTCCAGGTGTGGAGAGCTTTTCCAACATGAGAACGACTGAACGTGAGCATTTAAGACAGCCTGTTTACTTTAAGGTACCACTTTGAGACAATAAGGGAGGAGAAACTTTAGACTGTAAAACATCCCTATCAGTATTTGACTGCCGTGATGATCAGTATGTTAATCATTCCACACATAATCTAATTGTGCAGTCTCCACAGACTCTGCAGTTGTAGTGGACAGGTCCTGACTGATTAATAACAGCTGAGTAACTTAACAAAGGTGTGATGTTTGCCACACAAGAGTGACTAAGGTCAGGAAAACACTGCGACTCATTAGAACCAGAATTTAGCTGTGATAACTGATTTTCAACAGTTATCGTGTTCAGTGTTATTTTATTGGTTTTATGACAAACCTGAACGTGAGCCAGTGTTTCTGCTGACTAAAGAACAAAACCTGAACAGAAGCAATTGTAATCTTGGAAAGGGAGCTGCTAAATATGTGACCTGTGACTGTCTTTTCACAGTCTCACTTTTCAAAGTCTAGTGCGCTTCTTAGCAAAACAGATGGACATTTACACACTAGTTTACACCGGTAGGCCATTTTAAAGCTGTGTAACGTCCGTTTATTGTTCATAAACAACTGAGCAAACCACATTTTGGATCACACTCAAACGTTGTTAATCTTATGTAATGCAGTGTTTCATGAAAAACTAGAATTATGGCCTCCCTGCCAGCCTGTCAAGTTGCAGTTCACATCCATGTCTGTCCAGACTCATATAATTAATACGGCGAAGACTGTTGATGAAACATATTAAGTGTATTTTTTTAGCGAAATGGAAACTTCAAAGCGATCCATCCGATTGTTGTGCGGTCAGATTCCTTTGCGGACTGCTCACGACAAATGAAGGACAAAATCCTACAGCATCTGTAAACAGCTGCTCAGATCCATAGCACACGGCGCCTAGCATGTCTAAAAAGCACTGAGCGAGGGAGTCAATGTCCAACTATGGTCCAGAGTCCGATTCAAACCGAGAGCACCATTATATCTGTACATGCTGCGACTCTGATGACACCAATCCACCAGCTGCTAAGCCGTTTGTGTATCATGATAATCACACTAAAGGATTTTTTTTTTCCCCTGTGGCTCTATTGACTTAGTGATGTCTGACAGACTTCTGATAAGAAATGTGTACTTCTGTCAGGGTCTTTGATATTTAGACAAAGCCTTGTTGCTGTGTGTCACTTTTGTAGCTCTGACTTTGATGCTGCCACCTTTTATATAATCTCACGACGTCTTTTCCTTTTAGTACTGGATGTTAAGGTTGCGTGGAGGAGTTTCTCTTAAAGGCGGTCTTGTGAAAAAGGCCACTCGTCATTTAAGAGAAGAGTACAGACAACAGAGCACATGAGACTGAACTGCTTTGACAAGTCGGTCTATGACATCAGAAAATGTTAAGTGAATGTTCCCAATTAGAGAAATGGAGCTTCTCATAATGGAGAAGTGTTGGCTGATGACTATGAGGTGGCTCTTTGAACATTTCAACGATTGAAATATTCGGTATCCCCTTCAAGCACATGCCATAAAATCTCAGTAAGAAGTTGTACAATGTCATGTAACAAAATCGTCAATATTGTGTGAGCAGTTCAGCCCGAGCCACACAGGAGACGCAGACGTCTTTATCCTTCGGGTCCCAGTGGATGTGTTCGATAGCTTTTCCCAGCATAGCTTTTAAAAGAGAAAACAGTCCGTGGGTGCGTGATTTTGAAGTCAAAGCCAACCAAATGGCTGCCTCTGGCTCTGCTAGTCTTCCATATACACCATTTAATTACATTTGATTAGAATTTCCCTGAAGACATCCATGAGCCTGAGACAGAGTTTCAGCAATGCTACATTTGCAGGCCGCTTGTCTAAACGACCATCTTCAGGGAGTGAGTCAAACTTTCCCACAGCTGATTCAGACTGCAGCTGTCGTAGTAGTCCGGATTTCGATGACTGATCCAGCTTATGATGTGAAACCAGTATGATGCCCTTCTAACCAGCTTGTGAGACATGTAGCCACAGCAGCAGAGCCAGTCTCTCTGGTCCTCCAGTGACTTATATCTCCTTCATCAACTGAATAATTGCATATTTGTTCTCAATGGAATCTTGAATCTTTGGCGTGTATTTCCGCTGTCTCACCTCTCCTCGGCGTGGCTGCTCCACTACAGGTATTTTAAGACAAAGAGTCTATGACACCTAACTTCTGAAGTGTACTTAGCCCTGCACTCAGTATACATGAAAGTCATGGCTGATCAAACAGGGTGTCTGCTGGACTCTAACCAAGCTAACTCTAACCAGTGTTGGAGTTTATGATCAAAACTGGAAAAGCCAAATCACAGATATATTTCTGTTAGTAACTACGGTAAAAATACTGAGTAGAACACAACATAACAGGTCTGATGAACTGTCGTTACTGTGGACTCCCAAATGAGGACATTGTTGGCCAAAATCAAACTTTCAACTCAAAACAAAGTTTTATGGTAGGGGTGATTCAACCCAGACACAGACAATGCTGTCTGAAGGTGTACACCGAGACAAGGAACAAAACAATTTCGTTCAACCTCCTGGAATGATATCGCTGCTCTAGCCCTGCTGCTAAGCCCCTTTTCCTAAATCCTCAAGTTCTACCGACAGCAGAGAGAGTTGGTTTCTCAGGTCCTGGTCCCTCTCACTATGACTTGATGAGAGATGCCTCTCCATGGCTTCTTGGGCAAAGGGCAAAGGCAGCTGCCACACCGTCTTTCAGTGTGATGAGAGGTTAGTACACCACACACACACACACACACACACACACACACACACACACACACACACACACACACACACACACACACACACACACACACACACACACACACACACACACACACACACACTGTCCCGCCTTAAAAGCTCCTGTTTGTCATCTTGCCTCTTTGCCATTCGTCGATACAAGCGCCATGCCATCGTACATAATGAGTGAACGAAGCTCCGTGTGCAGCAGGGATGTACTCGCATGTTTTTTGTTCTACACGCTGTTGTAGCCAAAGGAGGTTCTGGGAATTTATCACAAGTTGCAAGACTGTCTGCAGGATTTTCCACCATTGAATCCAGCTTTCATTCTCACCTTCTTTCTTAAACAAAGTGCAGATGTACAGTAGGTCTGTCTATATGAGGCTAGGCTTTCACCATCTGACGGGGCACGCATGTGCATTTGCAGGACAGCCAATAGAAATGGCCTCTCTCTGAAATCACCTGTGATTGGCCAAAGCCTCCTGTCCTGGGCTAGATCGTGTCAAGCCTGAAACACAGAGCCAAAGGGACATCCAAAACTCTTACTGACTACCTGGATTTTCTGTATTTACATTAAAACATACAAGCAAATTTGTATTTATTGTAATGTCACATTTTGTGATTTAGCTAGATTTATTTATTTATTGAAATTACAAGTATGTATGGATTATAATGGACCATAATGGTCTCTTGATGACAGAGTTCACGAAATTCCTCCAACACTGCAGTACGTTACTTTTGTTACGATAACCCAAAATCCACATCTAAAGCAGCCATAGCAAGACCAATCAAGAGCTCACTGCAAAAAAGAGCTTCATCACATGGTGCAACAACAATCACCTGAAATTCAACATCAGCAGAACCAATGAGTCTGTGCTGGACTACATTGCTTCAAATAAGGATGTTGCAAAAAAGCTACCAATTCTAAAACATGGACGCTTCACTCACATCTTCAACCTGGCAGCACAGAAGATCTATAGAATCAACAGAGTCTTGAAGGTGGACACCCAAGATTAGTGTCACCAGTTCAGTATCTGTCCAAATGTGAAATAAGGTCACAATCTCCCCTTCTGTTCCTGAGTTATGATGTGTAACAGTGGCCAGAACATTATGATGTCACACTGACCTTTGACGTTTTGGATATGAAAAGTCATCACTTCATTTTTTTCCCCTGTGCGACCTTTGTGTGAAATGGGACGGACAGACGGACATTTGTCCCTTTCGCAAACTCTTGTACAAATTGTACCATCACTTGAACACAGCTGCAATCATCAAATTTAAGGATGCAGTCAGTAAGAAGCCAGATAACGAGACTGACTTGGCTTCAATTGCCATCAGCTCTTGAAACCAAAAGTACTTAAGTTGTAACAATACACTTTCATACAAGACATTTGACAGGTATTAGACAGTACTTGCCACCGTCTCCATTCTGATTGCTTTACACCAAAAGATACTAAGTGGACAAGATATCTAAAGTGATTGTGGCTTTTGTCTGAACAGAGTGCAACATTTTAGTTCTTGCAAAGTAATTGTAACACATTTCCATAGTCTGTTCGTAGTTTTTGCATCCCATTTAAATTATTTTAACCACAAGCTCCAATGGTGCACACACAATGCTTGGCCTGCCATTGAATAAATTGATGTTCAATGGTCTGATGATTTCTGAAGCTCTCACATAAACACTTCACAGTACAAACACTTCCTACCTGCCTACCTAAAGAAGTGCCTGTGCTGCCAAATAACTTCCTTTGTATTTTAGCCACATTAGTGGCATGGCTCTAAGGATGGCAGTGTTGGTCCACCACTTTGGTCCACGCTCGGTCATGGTTCCAAACAATGTATCCTAATGACTTAAATTTAACAGAGTGACGCAACAACGTTCAAGTATGTGGATTTGTGTGAAACTGCGCTGGATGGAGTGCCATGAATTTGAGTACAGACATGTAATAGTTAGCAATACACAGGGAAATGTGGAAAAAAGACTTCATCTGGCACCATCATCAGGTCAAAATTATCATGACCAAATATTTGGAAAACTGAGGACAGTCCCATCAGCCTCAACTACACTTTGTGTTTGGCGCTAATTAGCAAATGTTGGCATGCCAACATGCTAAACTAAGATGGCAAACATGGTGAACATCAGCACGCTAGCATTGCCATTGTGAGTATGTAAGCATGCTGGCATTAGCATTTAGGTCTGAGCACTGCTGTGACATAAACATCTCACCTAAGATGCTTTACCTAAAAAGTGATACTCTGAAGTGATGTCTTTGAATAACTCAAGGTTTAATGACATATTAATGCAGGAACAGCTGTCACTTTTCATGGAACATAACACAATAATTAATGTCAAATTAAGTCAATTCATGAAACGCTTCTTCTTTCGGCTGCTCCCCGTTAGAGGTCGCAACAGCGGATCATCTGTTTCCATATCGGGATGCGGGCCCCTACACAACCCGGCAAGGAAATCTGATTTTATGATCCACATTTTTGATTTGGCATTTGCCTTTTTACATTGGCAAGTGATGATATAGAATCAAATTTGAACTAAATTGTTGCTATGCCAGCGACCAACAAGTGTGAGACATCTAAGATTCATAAAGATCTCCCACATTTTACTGCATTATTCACCATCCGCCTACATAGAGATTAGTTCCGCTCTTTTATGTAGGTCATGCTATTGGATGATGAGATGACATTTAGTGCTCATAAGCAGGCCTCACTCCATGATAAATGCACAGCGTTGGGTGCTTTACATCCTGTACCTCTGTCCAGACTGCTTGCCTTTATATCAGTGAAAAACTGGACTATTTTCATAATCGCTCAGACATTATGCCATATTCCCTGCAGCTACATCTGTGATACTGGTATTGATGATGTCATCATGGCCCTCTGCTGAAGCACTGACTGTCATTAATTAGACTGTGGCACTGCTGTTCGCTCTGTGTTCCCATGGTAACAATGTGTGGTGTCTACTTTCCCCCAACCAAGGCAGTCCATAAAGCCACTGGTTTCCATTTTCTTCAGGTCTGGGAGACTTCTCGTACATACATACCACAGAAACTCATTTGTTTGAATTCATTGTTTGATGAATATTAATAAAGCGGCAGGCAACCATCCTCACTGTGTGCTCTGATTCCTCTTTATAGCAACTTGCACCTTCTCCATACCTTGTACAGAGCATACTATGTATGTAAAGAACATCTCAAATGACACGATTAAAAGAAGAAATAATGAAATGCAGCAGGGAAAATATGAATAGTTAAAAGAAGAATGAGTTTACAATCTGATAGATCTTACTTTAGATAACTGCCAATAGTACACAATAAACTAAAGTGGAAAGACAGCATCACAACAGCAGCAGGTGTTCTTCCTGCAGCCACTGAAGAAAATCACCTTTTTACAGGAAATGGTGTCTGATTTTTACATAACCATTCTTCAGTCCATTCTCACTGTCGGCTGCTACGAAGTTACACAATGTCCAGGTCAAAGAAATTTTGCACCATGTAGTTCAGTATAGATTGAGCTGCCATAAGGCGACTCCAACTTCAGACCTTATCCAACAGCAGAGAAAGGACATTGGAAAAAAATCAGTCACGCCAATAACAGCATTTTCTTCCGCTGAGTGCCCAGTGGAAAAAGGCAGTGGTGGGTAGAAAACAAATCTTCAAGCCCTTCCTCAGCAATGCTTTCCCACGAGCGTTGTCCATCTCAACCAAACAGCAGCTTCACTCTAATCCTCCCCTGGGCAACAGCTGAACCCTTGCACTCACGGAGCTCTACCCGCTGGACAATCCTGTCACAGTGCAGTTTAACACATCCTCACCTGCTGTGCATGAATGAAAAAACACATGCCCTTCTTTCACTGCACCTACGTAAACGGCTCGAATGATATCCAGCAATTGTCCTTTTTCTGTGCTCAAATTATAAGGCCAATAACCAATTCGTCAAAAATGACTTTTTGAATGATCAGTTGGTGATTTAAATAAATTAGCAAGCAAAAATAGCTTTGGCATAACATTCACTGGCTATAACTACGGAGTAGTTTATAAATCAGACACTTTAGTAATCTGAAAACATCATTTTTGGGCTCCCACTAAAATGTGAGACGTTTTATACGCTAAATTAATACAATGTAATAACTAATAACAGATGAATTAGTTCAATCACTGCTGGCATGCAGCGAGCTCAATCCTGCTCAGTCCAGCTGTACATTTTATGTAGGTTTCCATCACTTACCTATGTTTACTTCTTATGCTTACACAACAACATTTGTCAATGATTTTGGTGATACGTCACCCAAAGTGCCTTGTAATTACACATTCACCACACAGCACAGGCTCACCGTGGGTGGCCGCATCCTTTCAATGAGAAAGCAGACATATAAAATAAACATCCTTTCACCAGGTAGATCTACTCTCAAATTTCCTCCTAATTATATTCCTTCAACAATTCTAAATGAATCACAAAATTATTCTAGGCCTGTTATTGTCTGCTGCTGCTGCTGCTGCTGCTCAGGAAAAGATGCAATTACCTAAGGCAGTGTGTGAGCAAATATGTGGGTCACAATTCTAGGGCATGGGTGGAAAGGGCACTGCGGCTCTTTCTTTGTACCACTGTCTCAAGCTCAGATCATAGGTTGCATCTTTGATTAAATTCCTGGCTGCTGGAAGGGCGCTTTTGCAATGCCCAACTGAGAAACATTTAGAGCTGATTACCAGAATAATATCATCGTTAGGATTTCATCAGTGAATGTTTATAAAATCCCAACCAGCCACTCTTTTATGCACACACTCTGAACTGAAGTAGCCTTTCGTAAGCAGTCCAATGGAAAAAATGACCTTATGTCTCCATTCCTATCTATTGCTACTTCATTTTCCTTGTTATGAAACACTGCCATCCATATTTCCAAAGCCTCCCCCCGTAAGCACACAAATCTCTCTTGTTAGATTCAGGTTTCTTTTAGCAGCTTGTAATAAGAAGCATTCTTCTCTTTCTAGAAACAGGTAAACAAACGATCGAATACTGTCTAATTTTTAATCCAAAGAAACCAAGAGCACAGGACTAAAGATATTTTTCATTTCCAGGTTGAAGCAGCAGACATTATTGACAGCACGACATGAATTTTTCATATATTTTTAAGGTAATCAACATTTTAGCTGAGCTACAGGACACAAAATCAGCTGCAGATGGCATTTTTTTCACCTGAGGGCTCGTTAATGGAAAGAAATGAGCTCACGTATAATCACAATAGATGCCTGACAACGAAAGTGGGTTAATAACATCTACATTTTTAATGATAAAAGGCTGGATCATTAGTCATCTGGAAAAAAAAAATAATCCCACTGACTGCTTTTCACATTGACACATTCGGTTTATGCCTCATGCCTGATTAAAGTGTCGTGAAATGCTGCTAATTTGGATGCTTTCAAAGACCAAAATCTCTGTGAGTGGACTTGTGTGCGCACAGTATTCAGGATAGCAGCTCATACTAACAGGGAAGCACCAGTGAGCGTAGAAATCACGCTTCACTGCGATAATGATTCATGATTCATTCACCCTGCTGGAGTGTCGTTGAGCAAACCCTTATATCACGTCCAGCTCTGTAAACGACCCTGCTCTCTGAGCCCTCTGTGGACAGAGGAACAGAATTTCCCTACAGCTTTGCAAAAAGTATCACACTTTCTTACATATCCACAAGATATTGGAATATATGATGACAGAAATGAATAGAAATGAAGCAATCCCCGTGGAAGATGGAAGTCTTTGCACTCCACTGTACACACCAGACCATCCAGGTTGTCACTGTCTTAACTAAATGTTAATAATTCAGGCTTCTGCTGATGTTTTCTGGACTCAACCTGGACTCCATAAACCTCACTTATCACTGTGGTGTTTGAGCTCTGACATCTGTCCTGATCTGATGATCAGGCTTGGCCTCTTGACATCACAGATTGCGGATGACCTACTGAACATCAAAGGAATGAGAAATCCATGTGGGAGCGCTCCCCTCATTTCAGCGGCAGACCTGAGTGCTCGTTCGCGGTCTTGTGCCGCATTGTGTGTTTAACTCCACCAAAACAAACTGCGTTGTAATAATGCACATGCAGCCAACACCCTGAGCTGAAGATCTGAATCACATCTAGGTCACACACAGGGGCCGGGCCCACACATATTGTGAAACTCTTTTTCCCCCCCGACATCTGACATGCAAAGTGTAGCCACACCCGATTCTTGAAAGTGACTTTTTGTCGTGACAGAAAGCTGGAAAGTTGAACCTGAACTGTGAATCAGCGACAGAAAATAATCTCCAGAGGAAGCATTTACTCACACCCATCAGACAGAGTGGCACTCATAATGTCGGAATTCATTTCACCTGATACTTAGTGAACCTCGTTTATGTGGCTGAGATCTTCAAGGGAACTACCTTAAAAGCCACTCAGAAGATTACAGGTCACAGGCGTAAATTTTAATAGAGATCCAAGCAGTACAGCAGCGTCTTTTAAGAGATTTCACACATAATGTTCAGATGTTTATCACATTTCATGCCACAGATACACAGAGAGAAAGCAAATTCAGATAAAGTGGTAAGTCTTAGAGCTGGAAGCTGGATAAAGCAATCTTTCTTTTTTTTTTCTTCCAAAAAGCAGCTAAATGTCTTAATCATGCCCCAGTGGATCTGAGCCTGAAGCTACTGAGGACAATGACTGTGTGCTTTGGAGCAAGAGATCAGCGACAGCAGCAAGGACGATGACGTCTGTAGAGGCAGTTATATAACTGGAGCTGAACATTTTGTCTGTCATAGTTACAAGGTCAAAGAGGGTGACATGAATACCAGTCATAGTCTCAAGAGTCATGTGCAACATACTGAAGTCCCACTGAACAAGTAAGTTCAAAAAGTTCACCAAGACAGGCATCAGTGCAGAGCAGCGTGGAGCAGAAGGAATGCTTGACGTTAAGAATCACAACGTCTCTTCAAAGGGCTCGCTTCTCTCAGGGCT
This sequence comes from Chaetodon trifascialis, assembly GCF_039877785.1. Classification (NCBI taxonomy): domain Eukaryota; kingdom Metazoa; phylum Chordata; class Actinopteri; order Chaetodontiformes; family Chaetodontidae; genus Chaetodon; species Chaetodon trifascialis. Next base: position 16,376,782 of record NC_092071.1, on the reverse strand, counting down.
TCTCACTGCTATTAATTAACAATAACAAGAACAACATATTGTTATATAACAATGTATTCAATAACAGCAAACTTTATCCGCAACTTTTATTAAAAATAATAAGAAGAAACTTTATTTATATAGCACAATTCATGCATTAAAATGCAACACAAAGTGCTTCACGTAAAAGTAAGTAATAACACGTATGATACAACAATGAAAGTAAGAGGGGGGAAAAATATAATAATAATAATGAATGAATAAATAAATGAAGTAAAATAATCTAAAGTAACATAATATAATGTAGAATTAAAACAACCGGATGAGACAAAATAAAACAGCTGATAGGTGGACAGAAAAGACCGTTCAGTAGAAAGCCATGTTAAAAAGATGTGTCTTAAAATGTCGTTTAAAGGTGTTGGTAGATTTAGAAGCTCTGAGACCTTCGCCTTCGTTTGTTTACTGAAAAACACAAACTTAGATGGGAAACATCGCAAACCTCACCTGAATAACATTAGCACTATTAACCACTTAAAGTGCCCTTTCATCCAGAGATGTGTTTTTGTTATGGGATGTCTGAGCGTCACTGTGCAGAGTTTGACCTTCACCTGCTGAAGGGGGACGGTTTCTCTGAGCTTGCCTTGAATCGGAGTTTATGACGTGTGTATGATTGAGTGACATCACAATGAGTGATTATTCTTGGTCGAGTATTTCATGTGCTTTCAAACATATTTAAGGACTATATGAGTTGGCTGTCTCTGCAAGACCTCATGCCTCAGAGGCCCCCCACTCTCCACGGCATGAACTTCACCAAGACCCTCTCACCACAACTCGTCTTCTCAAAGATGTCCCTCTGGTGCGTTGTGGCCTCGGGGCAGCACGCTCCAGGCTTTAGAGGCAGCTGCGATATCGTCTAACAGCAAGCAACGAGCAACCAGTACACCGTGCACACTCACACACACCTCACAAGCTACTCCCCACTGTTTGTCATCAGGCCTCTCCACCACTCGTTGATACGAGCGCCACGGCATCGAACATAATGAGGCTGGAGCTCCGCGTGGAGCCGGGACGTGTTCGCGCATGCATTTTGCACTATACACCACTGTGGGCGAAGGAGGTATTGGAAATTTCCCACAAGTCGCAGGATTTTCTGCTGGATTTTCTGCCATTGAATCAGGCTTTCACTTTCACTTCATCAGTGGCAGCTAACAGGAAAGGCCTCTCTCTGAAATGACCTGCGACTGACCAAAGTCTCCTGTCGTAGGACAGCCTGAAAACAGAGCCACGAGAAAGTGCAGAAGTCTGGTTTTCCCTCAGACCACTTGAATTACAATATGCCGAAAGCTTATTATGGACTTTTTGGCCAGTGACAATAAAAATAAACTGCCTAGCACAGCTTTAAGATTGCATCAAGCTGCATCAGACCGAACTATTTTGATAATCAATTATTCATTTGAATAATTTCTTAAGCAAAAATGCCAATGATTTCCCTTTCTGTTCCCTTTCATACAACTGTAGACTGGATATCTCTTGGATTTATGGCTGTCGGTCAGACAACGTAATAGTAATAGTAATATGAGGATGTAACCTTGGACCAGTTGTTAAAAAATGTAAGAGGTGTATAGAAGTCAGGTTGGGACTTTCTCATGGAGTATGGTCACAGATTTATTACGAAATTTTCTATTACATTTTTACTTCAGCTGTCAAAGTGTTGCTGTGTTTTGATGTGGCATTTCTTATTTCATTTGTGCTGGTGTCAGGATTTTATTGTTCGTTTTATGTTGTTCGTCTTGTGCTTGGTCTTTTAACATCTCGGGGCCATGCTGGACGGGTGTTTTCACTGGATTTCTCTCTCATAATGCGAATGAACATGTAGCCTCAACACTTTTGTTGGTCTTTGCTTACACTTCCATCACTGTTTCACTGTCTTTTCTTGTCGAATTGCAGAGATTGTACATACAGACAAACTGCATGTCTGCTACCAGTTTTCTTTTTTAAAGTAATAATAAGCATCAAGTAAATACTGTCTCCAAACTAGGGCTGAAAAGCAAGAGGAGACTCAGTGGGCAGAGAGCAACACGCAGACCATGGTGCCAATTAGTGAGAACTCAAACTAAATGAGAAACAAACTACATTTTGGTCAACTGGATGTGCGCTCCAGATAGAGGTACATATATGTAGGAGATAAAATAAGCTCATGATGACATTTGCCTCAACAATAATGAAGATGAAGTGCTTTAATGAAGTGCCTCTTTGTATTTAAGACTATTCAGGACACGCAGGACAAATTCCAGGACTCGCTTTCCTTGGAAAAGAGCAAACTGTCTCTATTGGTTGGACCAAGGGCATTCAAACAAATCAAAAACTATTGTTACAGGTTGTCAACGAGTGTGGAACTCTAGTTTTGTTTTGTTGGAAATTACAAATAGTTCAAATGCCTGTCTAATATCGTCACAGTGTCTGTTTCCCATCTCTTTCAGCCTTTTCTATTTCATTACCTACAATGAAATGTTTTCATGCTCTGTCTCTGCAAGCATGCCTCTGATGTTTAGGTCAGGTATTCTTTGTGTACGGGGCTGATCTCTGTGGAACTAACCTGAATAAAGAAAGGTTTCACGTTGGTTTTTTAATGCCTGCAGGTCTCTGCAAGATAGAATCTCATTTTTAAAGGTTGATCATTAAAAAAAAGCACAACACGGGATGTGCTTGTCATTCTTTAGGGAAACTAAAGTCAAGTGTTAAAAAAAACATAATAATATAGGCCATAGGTACCACACAGGAAGCATCATAAAGTCACGGCACCTGAGAGTTTCCATATAACACTAACTGAACTCTTGCACCTTGATTCCAAAGGTTTAAAACACTTTTAGAGAAACAAAGTTCAGGATTCATTTCTTGAATTTCCTCAGGGACAAAATTGGACTTAGTCACACATCTCTTCAGCTTCATCAATGTCAGCATTTAATTCTTACTTCTAAAAGAAAAAAAAACATGTAAACATACAAATGTGAGAAGGTAAAATGTAAATCTTAATACAAGGTATGTACTAAAAATGGGCTGCTCACACATCAAGGGCACTGATGTTTAAGGTGAGTGGGGCTTAGTAACTTGCAACCTGTGACGTTAGCCAACCTGTTGTCAGATTTCACTCCATTTCATGTGTGTTTGAGATGAATCAACATGGGTTGTACATTCAACATTCATTCTATGTGGAGCGGCGCTCTGTTTTCTTAAAGAGACAGAAGGTGGAAACGATCCCTTTGCTGTTGCACAGACCTACACCATTTGTGCATGCCCAGTCACACTAAGCAGCTCTAGCAATATTCAGACTAGCGTTCAGTTTAAGCTTGCAGGACATGGCCCAGTAACCTACTTTCCCCACAACATGCTCTGTAACATCAGAGACGAGGTTGTGTGTCATCAGCTAACTAACCTTCGCCACCATAGTTTCAGCAAAGAGCCGCAAAAACCCAGACACAGTGCTGCTTAAGCAAAAACAGAAAAACCAATGATCACAGTTATGTCTCAAAAAAGGACATCTCTATATGGCCTCTTTCTCAGTTTACTCTTAAGGTGAAATGCAATGCTGTAAACTGATAGCCGAGGCAGTGGAGAAGAGTAGAAATAAAAGTAAGGACATGAAGAAATGGTACAAAAAGAGAAAGGATGAGGGAACTCTGTCTCTTTGACAAACATTGACAAAGAGATTGTGATCCCAGTGAGAATGAGGCCAGCTAATTATGAGCATTTTCAGCATTGTGAAATGCTAAGTCACAGTAATGACGTAATTGCTCTTAATTATAACATCAGAAGTAACAGGAAAAAGTTCCTAAAAATTATGAGATATATCATGTTTGGGAAAATTATGAGCTTCGCGAACAGATTATGAGATTTCTTATGTAGCCTTGTATCATAATGATGAGAAAGCTTCACACAAATATGACATACTAAAGCATTTCTTATGAAGCAGAATCTCATAATACTGTCAAGTACTGTAGTAACATAACGCTCTTCAACTTAAGCAATGTTCTGTACCTTCCCACTGAAAGATTACCCCTTTATATCTACACTGAGTGCCAGGACTGCTGAGTGGCACCAGGACAATGCCTTGGGTTTCACCCTACCTCTGTGCACACCCCACCCCATGACAGTCCATGAAGGTAAACAACCAGATAACCTAAAATTATTCTCCTGTGTTTCTAGGTTAACATAAAGCTTCCATCATCCACAGCGACTGCACAGCTAGCGCACAGATTGATGCAGTTGGTGCATGCTTACACAAATTTAACGATGGCACTGGTTATGCAGTGGGACCACATACATAATCTGGACTTCTGGACTGTGGGCTGATTGATTGGTTGATTTTCTGGTTACAAGTCACTGATTGTATCTACACAGCATTAAGACAATTTACTATGGAAAACTGAAATGGGAGTAGAGGTGGATTGTTAAAATATTGATTATGTCTGCAGCGGCGGTCTTGATTGGTACCCCACAAACGTGTCATTTAATTACAAGTGGCGGACACGGGCTTCCATACTGTGAGTGAGACAGCTGTTTGTCAGGGACAGCACAGCACAATCCAGAAAAATAAGGACCATAATTGACTCCTGACCTGTTTCCAACAGGGGCAGGCCTGACTTTTTTAGCATCAGGTCCCTCAGCAAAATGGCACTGGCATCGGTCCGGAGCCTTCTCATACTCATGTGAATTTGGTGTCTTGCCCAATCAAATAATCCACCATCTCTCAATAATATACGGAGAGTAGGGCTGCAGGTATCCCTGACATATGGTGTACTGTGGTATGAAAATGAAGGGCTATCATACCACGTAGATTTGCTTATCTACAGCATTGAATGCTGCCATATCAGTGTTATTAAAATAAAGTTCTTATCATGTCTCAAATCTACCAGGATATAATATTTGATGAAACTGTCATTAAGTGTTTGTTCAATTTTAAGGATCATTGCAACTGATAACAATAAGAATAACGGTGTAATACCGTATAGCACGATATTTTCTGAGAAGTTATCATACCTGTTCACATTAAACCCTACACAAGGGGCCTATTTGTGTCTTCTTGCACCTCTGCTTTACAGTTATGCCACAGTCATTTAGGCTTATATTTCATTCCACTCAGCTCATACAATGTGTTTGATTTTTCCAGATGTAATAATAATGTGCTGCCGGTGAGCCGCAAACCAACTGCTGTCCAGGTAGCCATGCCAGCACACACAAAACCTCATTAGTTATACTTCAACGGCACTTCATTAGCTAGCTAAGAGGGTAAAGCGTCAATTAAAGGTAATGATAGCCGAGAAAATGTCACTCATGAAATACAGTCAAGTCGCAGAGATGCTTTTGACTTCAGCTGACGATAACGTTCAGTACATACAGTTAACAGGCACGCAGCTAAATCTTATTTTAATTTTGGCTAAAGCACGGAGAGGCACCAATGTTTTAGCTAGTTTGAAAGAGTCCACTGATTAAATAAAATCATGTTTGGTTCATGTCTGTCCAGCAATACTTTGAAGCAGATGAAGCTGAGTAAAGACTCGGAGAAAGAAAAAGAAAAAAAATAGGAAAAAACTACGCGCCTGGTTTCGCTGCTTACGAGCTGAAGTCTAATTAATCAGCCGGTCATGTTACTGTTGGCTAACATTAAGCTTGAGACTGAGCAGGTCGAGCCGGCACCACGGAGCCCAAAACTTACCTGATTCTGTGGAAGACGGGTCAGACGGGTCCAGACGGACACATGTGGGGAAGGGGCTTTAAACGACAGCAAACCCCCCGATGTCCTATATTCCAAAAAGTTACCCAGAGATGAGACAGCGGCGTCGACTCGGTCTGAAGACTATGATCACCGATGTGCTGAGGTTACAGCCTGTCGAGGGGGAGATCCTGATCAGCCCACCCCTCACATTTCACATTTCAGTGAGCGCTGATCAAACCGTGTCCTGTCCGCACACTCCGAGGAAGGAAGGCTAGATGAAGAGTTTCCTCCGGCCGGAGCGCTCCACGCGCAGAGTCCCGCCCACTGGACTACATACTAAATAAAGTGTGTGTGTGTGTGTGTGTGTGTGTGTGTGTGTGTGTGTGTGTGTGTGTGTGTGTGTGTGTGTAGTGGCGGTGATGGTGCTTTTAAAGACACCCTTTAAATGGATGCTAAATGAAGTATATTTCACCCCAAATCCAGTTAAAACGCCTTCATTCTAAGCGGACGATCGTGTGTCAACAAGTATCAACAGGTTATGAAAGCAGTGAACGCGGCTCCACGCGCGCAGCCTGCAGTCCACTGATGTGCTGTGATTTCAGTGAGTCATGCCTTTTGCTCACTGAGTCATGCTTTCAGAGGCCATTATATGGCAGATCATCACATGTCGTTCTACGTGGACCTGCGCCGATCAGGGAATGATCATAAAATGTAAAGACAAGTGCGGTGGTGAGGCGCGCCAATCCCCCAAGTTTCACCCCATGCAACAGATCAACACACGACGTAGCGCCACCCTTAGGTCAATCAGTGGAAGAAGCGTTCAGATTTTAATAGGTGTACCTGGAAATCTGACTCTTGGCAGTATTATTTTATTCTGCATTATTAACATTAATGCACTAATTTGAAATAAATCTTTAAATACTGGGTGTGTTGGTAGTTTAATCTACAATACTGAATCAGATTTTCTAAAATCATCATATGTTTTGTAGATACAGTTTTCAATCTGCAAAGTAACTGTAGCGTTGAAATAAATGCAAGCAAAGCACCTCAAAACTGTATTCAGTACAATACTTGAGCATATGTACTTAGCTACTTTCCATCACTAGAGTTGTTTTAAAAAGCTGCCTCATTACCTTCTTATGCCACCGTTTTTTATCTCAAACCAAAGCCAAAGGAGCAGATCCAACTGAAAAATCCAACATCTCTCAGAATGAACAGTTCCTGTAGATCATTTAGAAAGGTAAAAATCGCCCAATTATCACTTCAAACAAATTGTTCCAACTACTTTTTAGCGCGGTTCAAGCTGGAAGAGTCATTGACTATCTCCAAAATCACATTTTGGTCTTTCACAACAGCCGGAGGTGACCAGCTTTTGGCCCTGATTGTTGACATACCACACATACTTAATGAAAGATGAAATGTGCTGACTAAACAGTAAATGAGACATGCTGTCATTTAGTAAACAGGCTGTGATTTTAGTGGTGAACCACTGGTGCTCTAAACCATTTTGTTTTGAGTCGAAGCTTCAAAGGAGCTGTAGGTTGGGCTTCAGATTGCTTTTGTGTGATGAGTGCTCTTCTTTGGTATGTGCAGGCAAATTGTGCATCAAAGCTTCGAGCTTAGGATCGTCTGCTCTTTGCCCTTGTTTAAGTTACAACAGCCTAAACAAACACAGTGTCGCTGCGCAGCAGACTTTAGATTAATGTAAGTGAACTTCACCGTTCTCCATGAATGCACTTATGATTACACATTAAGAGATAACAGAAAAGCATGCACTGCAATATCTAAGTGTCTCTAAGAAAGGTTTATTGATTTTAGATTACAGAGGTATACATTATTCGAAAACTCCACTGAATGAATTTCAGAATGATTTTCTATCACAGTTCTGTTCAGTTGTGAACTTGTTACATAGATTTGTTTTGTTTGTAGTTGTCAAAACTGACACAGCAGAGGCCAAGATAGTCTGTCTTTACTGCTGCACATCAATCTCCAAATACACTCCCTCTCTCTTAAATGCCCATGTCCTCACTCCTCCAGTTGCAAATTTAAAGCACCTCCAGAGCCAATGGAAGACATTTCACAACTGTTTCCACAGGCTGAGAGGTCCTTCCCATTACTCCTAATTGACTTTGACATGTACAATTGCTGAAGTGCCCTTTTAAGATTAAAAAAAAACGAAAAAACAAAACAAAACGTGCTATCCATCAATCTCTCTCCATTCAAAGAAGCAATTAGTTACTTCTTATTTTAAATGTTGTTGACAGTCATTAAACAGAAAATCCTTGAGGGACTTTTTCAATCACAAAGATTTTTCAGGCCCAAATGGTTCTAGGTAAGATTACATCTGCAATTTTCCTTTACAAAACAGAAAATAACAATCTTCATTTTCCCTTGCTAAAACCTATTCAAGTGCAGGGTGAAGACCAGGTGATGTTGCATGAGCTAAAATGAGCCCTTTACCGGCGGCATGTTCACACCTCTGGCAGCTGCCTGGATTATTTATGGCATGGCCATTTCTGCATTGCTCAGATGGTTAATGTTTTGTCATATGAGCAACTCACATAAGTCTGATTGCTTGGCAGGCTAGCAGAGGAACACCATTTTTAAACCTGTGCTTATTGTGGATCAGGAGGTCTTCCAGGAGGTTTGATGACTGCACTGAAGTGTCAGACTGGGAAGACTTGCAACAAAATGCACTCGTTTGAGTTTAAAATACTACTATGTATTACACTGTGTGAATCCTGCGTTATATGGGTGAGTGTAACTCCAATGAGCCGTGAGAACAGGAGAGGGAGGGCTACTCTAAAAAAGATGAAATTTCTGTTGAGTCTACTGGCTGGTCTGTGGCCTTCAATCAACATCTGTGACACATGGGGCCAACTTACCATTTAGCAAGGTGACTCCACTGTCTCTCTGTGAACTGCAAGCAAATGTAAGTATCTGCAGAGACACTGCTGCTGCAATAAATAAGGCTCAAAGGTCATAAGTATTGAAAAAAAAAAATTTCACAGATAAAAATCCAAACTAGGATGTCTAGAATTTATTCTATTCAGGCAGAACATCACTGCTCAAATTTCATGTGCCAAGCTTTATCATGAAGTCACGTCATAATTTAGCACCCATTTAAAGGGTGTCTTTAAAAGCCCCATCACCGCCACCACACACACACACACACACACACACACACACACACACACATACACACACACACACACACAGCCAGTTCATAGTGTCAAAGTGAACACAAATGTACTGCCGATGCTGAACGCAGCCTTTCTTAGCTCTTTTTTGTATCAGTATCAGATGAGTAAAAAATGCATGAATCATAGGACATTTACTTTCAGCTTTCCAAATAAGCACTGACATCACCTTGGTTGTTAGTTGAGACTCAGACATGTTCTCAAGATTTCCATGACTTTTTTTTTTTTTTTAAGCAAATGAATGCCGGTGGAAAAAAAAACAGCTTTGTAACTTATTCACTTGTTCTGTGAGGTTGCAGTTGTCAAAGAATTGGTGGGTTTTGCAGTATGCTTCAATTCGAGCCAATAAGAAGCTTGTTTTGGTTATGTGCTGTTTTGAAAATGAACAAAGATGTCAAAACTACATATGAATGTACTGACTTCCACTTGTTATATAGCAACCAGGATGCTGTTTTCTGTAATGATATTTACATCTTAAGAACAATTTTCAATAAATATCAATTCAGTGTAACAAAGGCTGTAAAAATGTCACTCTTAGTACAGTAACCTTTTATTAAAGTCATATGGCAAGATACAAGTAATCTAAAATAACAGTCCATGATGTTACATCATTAGAAAGGTTCACTCTTTTACATAAAAACTCTGGGGTGACTTGGTTCCTGCTTTTAAGCTTGAAAATGTATGATTTACCACTCTGCAATATAACCTGCAGCTTTTCTTTGTTACCATTAAGGTCAAGGAGGCCTCTTCCAAAATTAAACCCAGATGCTGTCCTCAGGGTGATAGTCTCCAAATACTGTCCTGGTATCAAACAGGAATGCAGTTTTTGCAGAGAAAAAGAGTCAATACATGAGTAAGATTTCTCAAACAATTTCAACTTGATAGGGGTATGTATTGTGTATGTGCTGTATGTGCGTATATGACAGCATCTTGTAAACATGCTGTAAACCTAAGGATAATCAAGGGATGTTTTGCATCCACAAGATTCCTCTGGCCACTTAAAAAGCTATTTCTTAAAAATCTTTCTTATAAATATGGAAACTTATTTTACATTTGCTGAATTTTCATAAAACAAAAGCCGTGAAGTGTGTATACATGACAGTTTAACTAATACTGAAAATGAAACCTAACTTGTCTTCAATTTCGATTGTTGAACTGAAAGTTTTTCAACATTTGAATATTCAAATATTTATTCATTTTCGATAAAGAAAACAAAACGTCCTGTTTTCCATTGTTTCACTGGAGGGCGCTAACACAAAGCACCAGGTGGTCTAGGAACAACTTGAGAAAGGAGGAGGCCATTCACGAGCCTGTTTTAGCTACACACACCTAGCTACCGTTAGCTAGCCGGCGGCTAACGAGCAAGCTAAAACATCAGTTTGTCTTAATGTCGCCTGTCTTATCGAGTCATGGCGAGAGAACAGTGTTCGCAGACCGAGGCTGGTGAGTGTTTAGCGTCCATCTGATTCGCTACAAGACATTTTACATTTACACAGTTTGCAGCGAGCTAACATTAAGTAACCGAGTGTAACCTAAAGCTAGCTAACGTTAGCTCTGCTCAATAGTAACATTAGTTGGTACCAAGCTAATACACCGCTCTTTCTTTCAGAACTGTATTACCTCATTGCCAGATTTCTGCAGTCAGGACCTTGTAAAAAAGCAGCACAGGTAACACCCTACAATAAGCAAGATATTTACTTACACCGGTTATAAATCGTCTAAATAAGTAGCTGGTGCTAGCCGCTAACGCTAACTGTGTGTGTCTGTTGTTAGATTCTGATTGAGGAGCTGGAGGAGTATGAGGTAGGTTCAGCTGTTCCTTTCTGTGTTTATTCTCGTCTGTGGTTTCCGCAATATTGCCTATCTGTCCGCTTTTGGGCAAGTTTTCAGTAATTTTGTCCCTTGTTAGTCAAAGTAGCGTGTTGCCGAGCCGGGACGAAACTGGCAATTTTGTGCCGTCTCTAATAGCTTGTGTTTTAACTTTAGTTGATCCCTGAACGATGGAGTTGGGACGGGAATAAATATAAACGGACCTTCCAAGACTGGGTGAGTGTGAATTGACGTTATTAACTTTTAATCAAATGAAGCGCGGAACTTCTCTTTTAGTCTACAGTGGCGTCTTAGTGGATGTCTATAACTTTAATTCAGTTAACCATCCAGAAGAAACACGGTGGTAATGTGTTTAGATTTATCGGAACATGTTTAAACATTTATATTAGTATAGGCCTGTTATTGGTAAATAACTATGAGCAGGCTTTGCTATTGTGTGGGCAAATAGGAGGAGAATAGAGACAAGTGCGAATTGTGATAGGCTGAACCAGATCCGGGACCTGTCAGTCATCTGTTGGAGCCAATGAAATCTCAGTTTTCTTTGCGAGCGAGCCGGAAGAATAGCGATAGAGTCGTTTGGTTGGCTCAGAGCTTCTCTGTCCCGCCTCTTTCTTTCCCTCTTCCCTCCTTCTCTCTTTATTGTTTTTCAACGAGCTGCATTGCAAAACCATGCTACAAATTCCATTTATAAACAGGAAGAGAGAAAGGAAACAAATTTGTTTTGTCTCTTTTGACGAAGTCGATTGTTTCACGTTTGGCTTTTACTACAAAACTATTTGAATTTTATCATAATTTGTTTGTTGTGAATATGTTGAATGTTGTGTTCAGTGTCTCATATCTTGAAGGAATCCTGAGAGACAATTGATGAGTGAATAGAAGCTGGTTTAGGTGAAAATATATTTACAGTTAAGCTATGGTTTGCTGACATTGACATGTTTTTTTTAATCTTAAATGGAAAATAAATGTGACTCATAAATAGAACTAATTAATCGAATTAATTGGTTGGACAAAAATATGGACCAATATTAGCTTATTGCTGATGGTATCAGTTTCTAAAAATTTGTGGTAATTTAGAGTGTGTCTCCATTACCTTTTTTAAGTGTAAAATGTCTCAATTAACACATGGTCACGGTTCTAAAAATGAAATGAAATCACCTGATGTGTCAAGTGTCAGATTTTTAAAACTCTAAAATATGTATTGGTATTGGTATTGGTATTGGTATCCAGTCTGTCTGTAAGTTCCTTTAATTTCTCTAAGATTTTTAGCCTTTTTGTTAAAGCCATTTTTGAGAAAGTAACTGATGATAATGTTGTGGTGTTTGTTATTACAGTAAATTCTGTTGATGTATTTGTTGTATCACTATGTAAAAAATCTACTTGTGACTCCTGCAGGTGATTTTGAACCAGCACATTCCTGCGGACTATCTGCTGCGTGTTTGCCAGCGAATCGGTCCGCTTATAGAGAAGGAGATCCCACCGAGTGTTCCTGGAGTCCAAACTCTTGTGGGGCTTGGAAGACAGTCCTTGCTGCGTACCACAAAAAGTGAGCATTTCCCTCACATCCGCCAAAGTTCCTGTTTTCTGTATTTCTGATAACAATCCACATGGTTTGTTTGCACTATATCTGTTTCATAATCATTCATTTTTCACAATCTATTTTTTAATTCACCATCTGTGTAATTTAGGTTGTAGCCGCAAAGTATGCAATGGCTCAGCCGTGGTTGCGCTCCACCGAGGGCGTCCACCAGAACCTCCAGTCAGCAGTGGAGATCCTCCCAATGTTGGTGAGTAAAGCTTTTTCTTTTAATTCATGCCCATTAAAAGTACCCTAAGCCCCTACCCCAATTAAGTCTGCTTTAGCAGTCTGTTTCTTCCACTAATCTTTCTCGTGTGTCTTTACATGAAGTGTCCATCATGGGTGCTCGCCAGGCCACAGGCACAGCTCGTTTCGGCCAGGCCCTGCCGTCTTCCTCCTACCAATACATGAAGATACACAAACGTATCCTTGGCCACCTCTCTTCAGTCTACTGTGTAGCCTTTGACCGCACCGGCCGTCGGATATTTACGGTGAGTGATGATTTCTGGGCCAGACGATTACTGCAGCAAAACTTTATCTGTAGTATCTCACTGTGTATGTTTCCACAACACAAGTCAGGCACCCCTCCATTGACAGGGTTGAAGTATAAATACTCCAGGTAATTGTCAAAAGTTCGCTCTCATTTCAGGGACTTCTCCAAATTTTTATGTAGCTAGACAAGAGACAGAATAAGCAAACAAGTAGATGTTCACCACCATAAAATATTTTGTGGTCATTTAATTTTATACTGATTAATACTCAGCATAAAGTACCTGTTAATGAGAGCAAGACGTGTAGGGGCTCTTGCTGCTCAGCCAAAACAGAGCCCGATGAGGTTTCAAACACAGCTGTGTGCTAAATTGGACCTGACTGCTCTGTCAAAATGACTGCAGGTTCAGCTGAATTGCAGCTAAATCAGATGTATGATAGAGTTACTTTATATGAGATATATATGGAAAAAAATCAGAAATGCTATTGGAGTAATATGCAGTGTATGTTGTATCAGTTACAAACTAGGTTCACTTTTGATTGGGACAAAAATAAATCATTCTTCCATTCAAAACAATCATTAATATCTTTTTAAAATGATGCTTGCAATAACTCACAGGCCTGTTTGTTGACAGTTTCCAGGCCCTGTGATTTCCACAATGCAGAAAACACAAAAGAAACCACAGAAATATAATGAAAACAGAACCTACTGTGACACACAGAACATCACGACCGATGCCAAAATATGGATGCAATTTACAAAAATCAGGGTTTTCTCCGCTATCTGCCATCTCTACCTGTTTTCTTCATTAAATTTTGAATATTTTCTTGTCGTTGAGATTTTATTCATCCACTGCATGATTAGATGCAATATAAAACAAAATATAAAAAAGGCAGAATTCAGATAAATGAAACCAGAAAACAGGGAATTTGGGTGAACATATTGTCTTATGTGTTTCAGGGTTCTGATGACTGCCTGGTGAAAATCTGGGCCACAGACGACGGCCGGCTCTTGGCAACACTCCGCGGCCACTCAGCAGAGATCTGTGACATGGCCGTCAACCATGAGAACACTCTCCTTGCCTCAGCGAGCTGCGACAAAGCCATCAGAGTGTGGTGTCTCCGCACCTGTGCACCCATCACTGTTCTGCAGGCCCATGGTGCCTCCATCACATCCATACAGGTGAGACTGGTGCATTTTGAAGAAATTACTCAAAAAATATTGAAATGGGAAGCTTTGTTTCAGGCTTTCTCAAAATAATTGAAGCAGCCGGTGACAAGTTGTCACTTATATAAACCTCATCACCCAGAGTATCTGCCCTTTGCTGCACCATGCCCACTTTTACAACACTAAACTTTTTGCTGCTGTAGTGTTGTGTTAAATATCAGTCACTCTTTGCCTGGAACTAACCAGCGCTGACTTTCTGTTCCCTTAGTTTTGTCCTGCTGTCAAAGGGACAACGCGGTACCTGGGCTCCACTGGTGCAGACGGCATGGTGTGTTTCTGGAAGTGGCACTCGGTCAGCATGAAATTCAGGTAGGCGTTTGAAACATCTGTTGTAGCGTTTTTAGCTCTACTAAAGTTGCTGTTTCACATGGAAGTAACACCAGCTTTTATGGTTCCTCAGTGATCAACCAGTGAAGTTTGTTGAGAGGTCACGTCCAGGAGTACAGGTCTCCACTTCCTCCTTCAGCAGTGGTAAGTGTACTTCCCTGTCTGGCAACATTTCATTATCTTGATGTAGTAATAGTTTTACTTATCAACATTTGTTTACCTCAGCAAATGAACAGGGAAACAGGGGTAAACACTGTGGGCCACTTCAGCACGTACACCTGTACAATCTGTTGCAAGTCAATTCAACAGCTCTGCCGTTAATTCTACTTTAAGAAGTGTAAAATGTTCAGTTTTAGCTGATATTGTCAGAAATGTGGAAATTAAATTCTGTTTTTATTGCTGTGGTGTTGTGTTGGACTAAGTTATATTGAGAGGTGTTTCTATTTTTTTATTTTATTTTAGGGTGACAGACCAGTAGAAACAACAGACTATAATGCAGTCCAGCACAACAACAACAACAACATCACTTACTATGACCTCAATGCTCAAACCCATAATTGGATTAACTCCTCTCTGTCTGTAAAATAGCCTGAACATTATAGGCTTCATAACAGTAGGCTTAATGGCAGAACAGTGCTATTGCATTAGACTGCACAGACGTATGGAATAAAGTGTTGTTTTGATAGTTTGTTTTAAGATTCACTGGGCATATGTAATAAACATATATAAGCAGGGACAGAACGAGAGGATATGGATATTGTTGTAGAGTGATTATGTTCTTGTTCTTACATTTCATTCTGTTTACTGCTAATAGGTGGTATGTTCATGGCTACCGGCGGCACTGATCATATGATCAGAGTCTATTACCTTGGCGCTGAAACTCCTATGAAGGTTTCTGAGATGGACGCTCACACGGTAAGAAACGAAATGCAGAAGCTGCATCATCCTTGTTCCTCTCTATTTCACACTTCAAACTTTTTTTAAACAAGATGTCTGTAACTAAAATGCATGTCTTCTTTTTCTGGTTTTAGGATAAAGTTGTTGTCGTTCAATTTAGCAATAACAGTGACAGGTGAGTGTATTTACTTGGATTTAGACTGCAGGCAGCTTCTTATATGGTTTTCAAGCCTCTGACAGTTAAATGTGTATGTGTCCAGCCTGAGGTTTGTGAGTGGCAGTCGTGACGGCACAGCCAGGATCTGGCATTACCAGCAACAAGAGTGGAAGAGCATCACTTTAGACATGGCTGCCAGGCTGCCGGGGTAAGAGAGTAAACAGCATTACAGAGTTTCATGTAGGGGTGGGCAATGTGGGCTAAAATTGAAATGAAAATCAGATGTAGAGATACTGAGGGAAAAAAAAAAAAAAAAAAAAAAAAATATATATATATATATATATATATATATATATATATATATATATATATATAAACTGCTGTAATTTTGCTCTAATTTCTGGCATGTGGCATGTTTTCCTACAGGAGTGCTGCTCCTAATGGGGATGATAAAACCAAGCTGGTGGTGACCATGGTGGCCTGGGACCGTGCAGATAACACCGTCATCACAGCGGTGTCGAACTACCTGCTCAAAGTGTGGAGCACAACCACTGGACAGCTGCTGCATGTGTTATCTGTGAGTGCCATTTCTACTGTACAGCTGCTTTTACTATTTAAAAAAAGATTAAAACAGAAATCAGCATGCTGACTGACTGAATGTTTGTGCTCACTCTGCTCAAGGGTCATGATGACGAGGTGTTTGTGATGGAGGCTCACCCATTTGACTCCCGCATCATGCTATCTGCTGGCCACGATGGCAACATATACATGTGGGACCTGACCAAAGGAGCCAAGATCCGCAACTTCTTCAACATGGTAATCGAGCAATAATGAATCATTCAGTCACTGAAATCTTCCATAATGTTTTTTACACTGTCATTGAGTTCGTATTCAAATATTTCTTTCCAGATTGAAGGACAAGGCCACGGTGCTATTTTTGACTGCAAGTTCTCGACTGACGGGCAGCATTTTGCCTGCACTGACTCACATGGCCATTTGCTCATCTTTGGCTTCGGCTGCAGCAGACCATATGAGAAGGTAACAGCACATAGCTGTTGGTTAAAACATATTTACCCTTGATAATCACTCAATCGTTGCTATTTTCTTAAAGGAACAGCATTTAGAATTGACATAGTTCAGACAACATGATGGATTTGTAGTTACGCACGCTGGTCTTTACTCAGGAGACCTGAATTTAATCATAACTTACTTCATGTCCTGGTCTGCCCTGTGCAGGGGAGCAAGCAAGCAGTAAATTTAGACTTGCCTTACCTCATTCTCGACACAAATGCGCTCTTTATTCCCTCCAGATTCCTGACCAGATGTTCTTCCACACGGACTACCGACCTCTTATCCGTGACTCTAATAACTACGTGCTGGACGAGCAAACGCAGCAAGCCCCACACCTCATGCCTCCACCCTTCCTGGTGGATGTCGATGGGAATCCTCACCCTCCTCACTACCAGCGCCTGGTACCAGGAAGAGAGAACTGCAAAGAGGAGCAGCTAGTACCCCAGCTAGGATACATGGCTAACAGTAAAACCTGCTCCCTTGTTACTCGTACCGTTCAAAATACTTGCACCATTTGAAATATGATGGACAGAGTTTGACCGAAGATCTGCCTTTTTGTTGCTTAGGTGATGGAGAGTTGGTTGAGCAGGTACTTGGCCAGCAAACAGCGGAAAACAGAGAAAGCTTGCTGGACAATCTCATCAGACAGTTGCAGAATGAGCAGGATGAGCGTCAGAACGGCGAAGAGCGGGCTGAACAGGCAGAAGGTCTGTTTCACTTTACATCATGTCAACAGATATTTTTGCAGCGATTTTTCTGTCATATATAGTACAAACACCTTGTCAAGTGTGTTCAGTGTGCCTTGAATTATGCCTGTAAAAACATTTATTGTAAAGCAGTGAGCATGAGAATGGTGTGGATACTAGATTTTTAATAGCTACATGTTGCCAAAGATGCCATAATTCCTATGCAACGTAATGTCATAGCAGACTTTTTAAAAATTTTCAGCTGCTGATGGAGCTGAAGTGGTGGCCTCCTCTGAGGCTGCTGGACCACGCAGAAGTGGACAGGTGGACGGGGTGTGGCAGATGCAACATAATGCCCTGCGTAGTCAAGTGGCCACTGAGAGGGACCTGCTGGCCTGGAGCCGCAGAGTGATCGTCAATGAGGTGCCGCAAGGGATGTTCAGGTGAGGCTGATGGAGGGAATCTCACTGTGTGTGAGGACACTTCAGTGAACGGAGTAGATATTTGAACAAACTGGTGTTTGTTTTTAGCAATTGTGCACAACTTCATGATGGGATTTACTCTTTTTTTTTTTTTTTTTTTATCAGAGTTTTGGAGGAGTGCAGACAAGCCAAAGGAGACATGGAATGTTCTCTGTACAATGCAGAGAAGAGGAGGAAACCGGTAACCTGCACACCCAAGGTGCGCTGCTCTTCAATTCACAGCTGTTTTCACAAGTCAGAGTACGAACTCTGCCCATTTACTCCCACTCTCCTCATTTTACACCCTCCTTCTGCGCTTTGTAGAGCGATCTGCTGACTTCACGCCTGCGCTCCCTGCGGCCCACTAAGAAAAAGCAGCAGCGCCACGCCTATCAGACCCGCTCAGCTCAAGTCCGCCGTCCTGGGACCAGGAGTCGAAATCCCAATAACCGCCGCAATTCTGACAGCCAGATTGACTCTGACAGTGATGGAGAGGTATGTTGGCTCTTTGTACTCTTTGTATGCACACATGACCTGCAGAGCATGTGTAGCGTCTGGAACATTTTTCAAAACAAGTCCCCAACAAATTTTGTCAATGGTGTGAATCCAAAGGTACTGCAACTCAGATATGATTTTTCCATTGTATGTTTTAGAGAGCTTTTTGAAATGAAATGTTAGAAAAGGTACATTATTTTATTATGTCAGAAAAATTGCCATTTTAACTGGCTGAAAATAAAACTGCTGTGGAAACGAGCACCATCGGTTAACTACCACTTGTAGTAGTAATGGTGCTATTTGTCTTTTTTTGTCGACAGGCAGCAGAACAAGCAGAGCAAAGTGAGGCCTCCTCTGATGGTGAAACTCGGTGGCAGAGTGAAAGCAGCTCCAGGTAAATATCTTGGACTGAGCAGCATTTTCAGGATGGGGTTATAAACACCCAGCTAACAGCCCTCTTTCATTCTCAGTGACGCCTCCAGTGAATATTCGGATTGGACAGCCGATGCTGGGATCAACCTCCAGCCCCCGAAGCGATCAACCAGGAGGCCTGTACAGCCCCAGGGCTACAGCAGCTCTGAGGAGGAGGAGGGCGTTGACAAGGGAAAGGAGGCCAAGAAGAAGGAAAATGAGAAGAGGAAGAAGCCCAAGGAGACCAAACAGGTGAGCTAGCATGACCTGCAGCTCCTGTACTCATCGTGACAACACGTCTTTATGTCTTTGTTTTAAATGCTGTTCTGCAGCTTTGTGCTCACTGTAGCCTGACCAGCAAATTGTATGTACTTAGAAACCCACGTCCTCTTTGGCTGGACTTGATGCGGAGGAGTGGCTGCCACCATCATGGATAATGGATACCATCCCACGCCGTTCTCCTTTTGTTCCACAAATGGGAGATGAGGTAAGGAGAGCCGCTCTAATATCAAACAAAAAAATATATTCTATTACATACATTTTTGACCATGGGTCTCCTGTCCTCCTCCAGCTCATCTACTTCAAACAGGGCCATCAGGCCTACGTCCGGGCCGTCCGCAGGGCCAAGGCCTACAGCATCAACCCTCAGAAACAGCCCTGGAACAGACTTGACCTCAGGGTAAGGTTGCAGTGTTATTTTCAAGCCAGCGCTGTGTACCGACAAGCTGTTAGGAGAGTCTGACAACAGCAGCCAGTTTTTGTAACTTTCTGAAAGTGGTATTCCAGCGGTCATACCCACTTCTAGCTCTAAGCCCTCTGCAAATTCTTTCTTCCACAATCCTCTCAGTCCTACTTGCACCAGTATTCATAGCCCATTAGCCCAAAGCACCACTGTTCCTAAGTACAGCCTCATGGCCAATAGCATTGCTGTATCCTCTTTGTTGTGTTAATTGTAGTGCTGTCAGGCGATTAAAAAAATTAATCTAATTAGTTACAGGATTTGTAATTAATTAATCTAATTAATCGCATTTTAATCTCATATCTGCTAAGGGTCCCCAAATAAAGAATTTGAATTCTAGGACATTACAATTCACTGACATTCACATTACAGCTGGTGAATTCTTTTCATCACTGTAGTTCTCGACGGTAGCTGGAAATTAGAGTCAGATGACGCTATCTGAAACGCCTCTTTTAGGCCCTCGTCTTCCACGATTGAAATCGGCCTGCAATCAGCAGCAACCCACTTTGCGATTGAGTTTGTCAGTTTTTCTGTCGTGGTTTTGCTCATTCGTTTTCCTAACTCGGCAAGTGTGGGTTGGCGGAGTGAGCTCACAGTAGCACTAGCGGCACTAGCAGCAACTACATGTTTAGCGTTTAAATGATAATTCAGGCTGGAGCTGCTACGGTGATAGGAAAATTCTTTTTTACGCAAGGTACAAATCACTGCGTTCTTGTTAATAGTCCCGTCTTTGTTCTTTTTATAAATAAACTTGCCGTTCAAAGGTCCAAGTAGGCTTGCCTCGCTCTCCGGTGTCGCATCCACGTCTGTTGTCACCCTGCTTTTGACTAGTAGCGCAGGTAGGATGCAGCCTACGGGTCACTCAAAGGGCCAAATTTAAAATGCTTGCGCATTGACTTGCCACTCATGATTAATTGCGTTAATGTTTATAGTGCGTTAATTTGCAGCGTAATTAATTAATCTAATTAACGCGTTAAACTGACAGCCCTAGTTAATTGCGATTGCAATTGCATTGCATCTCCCATACAGCATTTGTCTTTGGCTTCTTGTTGTTGCAGAAAGGCATAGAAAGGGAAAAACACAAGTTATGGGTGTTGTGGAGAACAGCAAGAATCTTGACTATAATTATCTTACTTGTCTCTGTCTCGAGTGAGCAAAAAAAGCAAATTCTACTAAACTTGTTAAGGGTGTACCTCTCTGTGTGGCCATAGCCTTAACGTGTTTTCATTTTTCGTCCTGTTCATTCGTCCTCAGTCTTACCTTTTGTGGATTTTCTTCCCCCATTCAGGACCAGGAATCCGTGAAGGTGGTTGGAATTAAATATGAAGTAGGACCGCCCACCCTCTGCTGCCTAAAACTGGCTTTCTTGGATGCAGTCTCAGGGAAGATGACCAATGACTCGTTCTCCTTAAAGTGAGCATTTATATACAGTATATACAGTACAAGATAATGAATGTACATTTAAGCACACGAGTTTCACTACTTTTTCATTCCCACCCTCTAAAGGTACCACGACATGCCCGATGTCATAGATTTTCTGGTGTTGCAGCAGTTTTACAATGAGGCTAAAGAGCACAACTGGCGGCCAGGTTAGTCATCGGAAGAGATGTGTTTACCACTCATGTTCCTCGTTGTGGGCTGTCCTCCACTCCTGTTTGAACCTGTCTTCACTCTGCTCTTCTCAGGTATGAGGTTCCGCAGCATCATTGATGACGCCTGGTGGTTTGGCTCCGTGGAGGACCAGGAGCCTCTGCAGCCAGAGTATCCAGATAGCCTGTTTCAGTGCTATGCAGTGAAGTACGTCTGTGTCTCTGCAGTGTTTGTGGCTGCTGGAGGGGGACTTTGCTCCAAAGCTTTTACTTTTCATAAAAGTTAAATGAAATAAGTGGTTGGAATCTTGTGCACAGTGTAATTTAATAACTAACTAATGATTTTTTGTTTGTTTTATTCCTTGTTTCATCAGGTGGGACAATGGTGAGCGTGAGAAAATGAGTCCCTGGGACATGGAGCCTATTCCTGAAGAAGGTCAGTATTATTGATGTAATAATTCCACCTGGTTATAAACCTGCGCAATGATTTCTTTAATGTGGTGGTTTGTTGGGTTACAGACAAAAGATTCTCTCGTGCACATTTCTGTATAATACATCTGTATAATACATTGTAGGCTTTGCTCTGTGTGTTGAGCAATTAACTAAACATGGGTTTATTTTCTGACTTTTTGTATGGCTCCATCAGCTGCTTTGCCAGAACAGGTTGGTGATGGCGTGGAGGTGGCAGAGGAGGAGCTAAAGGCTCTTCTGTACACGCCTCAGGAAGGAGAGTGGGGGGCTCACACACGAGATGAAGACTGTGAGAGAGTCATCCACGGCATCGATCAGCTGCTTACACTGGGTATGCCTCCAAACCGGTTTGTATGTTACGGGATAAGTGTGACTTTGGTCATGTCTGCCACGGTTGATCTCATTTCCTTGTCCACAGAGGTAGCCAAGGCATTCGCCTCACCAGTAGATCTGCGGGACTACCCTCTGTACTGCACCGCGGTGGCTTACCCCACTGACCTGAGCACCATCCGCAAACGACTGGAGAACCGCTTCTACAGGTGGAGCAGCTCTCATAACCTCAGTCACACGATTCACAAATTCAAAGCCTTGATGCCAATGTGTTGACATGAGTTTCATGTTCTTCTCTGCTGCAGGCGCATCTCTGCATTAATGTGGGAGGTGCGCTACATTGAACACAATGCCCGCACTTTCAACGAACCCCAGAGCCCCATTGTAGCAACTGCCAAGGTGGTGACTGACGTTCTCCTGCACTACATCGGGTAAGACTCCACAGAGCTCCACCTCACTGAGACTTCATCAGTGGAGTAACAACAATCAGCAGTCCTTCATGTGTGTCTGATTCCTTGGCCCTCTGTCTCCCTCAGGGACCAGAGCTGCACAGACATCTTGGATCTGTATCACAAACTGAAGTTTGAAATCAGTAGCGGAGGAGAAGCTGAGGTGAGACGTTTTTTTAACATTCTGCTCTCCCTTTAGATTGTTCTTGCTGTAAATAGTCATTTGGGTTTGTATGTGTTCCTCTGCAGTTGGATGTGGACTCTGACACACCAGGAACATCTACAGGACATCGGGTAAGAGGGACCACAGTCCAGTGGACTTCAAACTGTCAATCACATGCAGCAGCTCCAGTCTTAGTTCATGTCATTTCCTCTCTGACAGGGAACCAACCCTAATTCTAAGAAGCGTGGCGTGGCTTTGGATGTGAAAGCATGGCGAGGTCAATGCCGAGAGCTGCTGCGTCGAATGATCGCCTCGCCGGACTCTGAACCGTTTAGACAGCCTGTGGATCTCTTTGAGTATCCGGTAAAACAGCCAGTCACTTAAATGAAAAGACCGCTGACACCAGAGAACACTCACAGACGCAACATTAGAAATTCATGCCGCAGGCGTGAAAGTAAAATGAATGTGAACATTTCTGCTCTCTACCCTGTTGTGCTCAGGACTACAGAGACATCATCGACACTCCCATGGACCTGGGTACAGTGTCAGAGACGCTGGTTGAAGGGAATTATGAAAACCCGATGGAGTTCGCCAAAGACATACGCCTCATTTTCAGCAACTCCAAAGCATACACACCCAACAAGAAATCCCAGGTGATGTAACATCCCTCAGATTAACTATCGCTGACAAAGTAGTTGTCTGGTAGTTTTGTTAACCTTTGTTGTTGTGTTTTGTCCCTCTAGATCTACACCATGACCCTCAGCTTGTCGGCCTTCTTTGAAAAAAGCATCATTTCCATCATCTCCGACCACAAGTCTGCCATTCAGAACGAGCGGCGGGCCCGTCAGAGACTCAGTTACAGGAACAGATTGCACAACGGAGGCAGCTCCCCGCCCATTAGTCCATCCCCCAGGTACTGAGACAAACCTGTCAGTCAACACGGCACATTATCAAATGGTATTTGTCATCCCGGTGAACACGGGGTGTCTGCAGCTCCTGAAAATATCTCACATGAGCTGCATTAAACTGGAAATATTCTGAAATGTCTTTTCTCTGTTTCTGTATGTCCAGCCCTAAAGGGAAGCACAAGTCAGGGAAGGTGTCAAAGCCAAAAAAATCCCAGACCTCAACCAAGAGTCGTTCTCAGAGACCATATCAGGGTATGACTGCACTGTTGTGGCTTGATTTGTTTGTAGGTCGCTGTGTTGTGCAGGATCATGCTGTAAATTGCTGTTGGTATCAGTGTTGGGGAAGTTTAAAAAAAAAAAAAAGATAAAATATTAATTTTGTTTTTACCCAATGAGAAGAGTTGAGCCTAGTTATTTTATTTTTGAGAATAGACTTTCTCTTTGTGGATACAGTTTGGACATGCATTTTAATTCAGCATGCTATAGTAAATGTGACATGTGTAAGGCAATAACACAATTTTCAGCGATCGTCTCATTATGTAAATACTGATGATCAAATGTAATGCATTACACTGCTGTCGTTCTGTGAAAAGTAATGTGATTACAGCCCTGATGAGTAACTAGCCATGTGTTGTTGCTGTAGCTCATAAAAGCAGCAGTGTAGCAGCGGAGGAAGACACCCAGCCTTCTTCCCCGAGTTCAGGGACGAGCAGCGAGAGCAGAAATGAAGGGCTGCACCGGGTGACTCGCAGCCAAGCAACTCCTGTGAAGAAGTCAGGTATCACAAGCACGACCTGTGCCACCACCTTTCATTTTAATGTGCCTTAAACGATACAGTGCAGAAATCCACCTTGGTCCTCTTGTGTTGCTTTCAGGGCACCAGCAGAACTTGCATCTAAGTAACGGCTCCAGACGGCAGCACGGGCCAGACGTGCAGCAGTCCGACGATGATGAGGAGGCGTCCGGATCCAACAGCTCCTCGTCAGAGTCCTCCTCCTCCTCATCATCATCCTCCTCTTCGTCATCATCATCGGACAGCGAGGACAGCTCTGATTCTGAGATGGAGAAGTACGTGGAAGGGGGAGACCACGACTACAGCAAAGCCCCCTGCCTGTCAGTACGCCTCTCGGCTAAGGGTAAGGGGGCGGCCTCAGGGAAAAGGAGACACAAAGGAGGAGAGGACACGGCGCAGAGACCTAAAAGAGCACGGGTGCAGCTGCCAGTAGAGGAAGAGGAAGATGAGGAGGATGAAGAAGAAGAGGAGGAGGAGGAAGAAGAAGAGGAGGAGGAAGAAGAGGAGGAGGAGCAGCAGCAACAACAGCAACAGGTGCATGTAAAACATGAAGAGGAGGAGGAGGAGGATGAAGAGGAAGAGGAGGAGCCGGAGGAGGAGGAAGAACCCGAGGAGGAAGAGGATGAGGATGAGGACAACTCTGATGATGTGCAGGGAGGCGCAGCAGCAGCAGCAGCAGCAGCAGCAAGCAGCGTGAGAGGCAGCCAGTGCAAGTCTCGGCGGGTCAACACACGGAACCAGGGCCGCAGGACAGTTCTGTACAGGGACGACTCAGAGGATGACGGCCATGGGTCGAAAGAAGACCCCCTCAACCTGGGCATGTCCCGCTCAGGACGGGTACGCCGCATGACCGAGAAAGCCCGTGTCAGCCACCTCATGGGCTGGGGTCACTGACACGCCGCCCCCTCTCAAACCTCAAGAAAAAAACTGTTCAACATGAGTAATACTTCAGGGATTTTTTTCTTTCTTTTTGTACAAGTGTATATATAATATATAAATATATATATATGAGTTTCTTTTTATCTGAGACTGCTTATGACTCTAACTGATAGCTGGTCCTCATGATGTGTTGCCAAGGAGTTTCCTTCCCTGGTCAACAGCTACTGTTCAGCGCGGACCCTCTCCAACTGGACTAACTCACCTCGGCCTTACCGCTCGCTGGAGGAGCCTTCAAGACACGGCACTGCTCTTCCTCACCTCCTCGTCCTGTGTGTTTCACGTCCGGTAGCAAACACTATATCCCCCTCCTCTCTACTCCTCCCATCCTCCCACAACCTTTCTTCCTCCTGGTCACCAAAGAAGGATGCGGAGATGCCAAAAAATGGTGCTCATGTTTTATTTCTCCGCTTTGTTGATCTTTCTCGACGAGTAATTTAACAAAACTCCCTGTGCTAGTGGTCACTAAGTTCAGTCACGGCCACCGTGAAACGCATGCAGTATCACTAAAGGTTACTGATGTCAACTTTTTTGGTACTTGGTCTTTCCTCACAACCACAAGCCTTAGTTTTCAGAACTCACATCAGTCAGATTTTGTGTGTGATCAGCAGCTGAAGTCAAGACGAGTGTAGTTTGGGCACTAGCAATACTGAGGAATCAGAGTGGCTGAAGTCAGTAGACAGTACCATAGTAAAATCCTACAACCCTTGTCGGACAACTTGACGTCCTTGGCCTGTGAATGTTAAATGTTTTCCCTGCTTCCCCTTTGGTGGTGTTGACTGTTTTGGGGCTCTTTGTTTCTGGTATTTGGTTAGAATAGAGTGCTCGTTTTATTTTATTTTATTGTTTTTTCCCTTGGGTAAAAGAGCCACTGCATCCTGTTTGTATTTGTACTGCTGTACTCCCTGACGGATCAGACCCAAATCCATTCATGGTTGCTTCCATCACACCTTCTCCACCCAGCATGTGCAAAAGCAAGGGGTCCCTGGCCTACTCTCTTCCACAGAAATATTTATTTTTCCGTTGTATTGTACTTGCGGTTGCTGTATCTATTTCGTGCGTTAATAGTGATGAGGAAAAGGAAAATATTTGCACATTTATCTACTCCACATGGCAGCTGAGTAATAAAGATACTGGAGAAGGAGAAATAAGGAGAAATCGCTCATGATTTCTGCATTAGAACGATTGACTGTGCCAGCACACAATTCAGTCCTTTTTTTTGGTCTTGTTTTAAGTTTGAGCGAGTAACAAGCTCAGTCTGTGTGCGATGAAGCTGAAGGATTTGCAATCTTAAATATGCTTTCTGAAGGCTCAAAGCAAAGGTAGCAGCCATGGGTCTTTCCTTTGTATGTTCTGCCATTCTTTGCCCTGGTTTCTAATCTATGGACTCATTTTGGGGTAAATCAACACCATTGCTTTTCCCATAATATACTACATGACCATGATTCTAAAATTATGTAGCAGCATTATGCATCCTGTGTTGTGTCACCCATGACGAGTCAGTCAGGAGAAACCAGGAAAGCTGACTCTCAAATTCTCATTTCAACACTGGGTGCTCTGATCCAAACCCACCTCCTGATCGCTCTGCCTCTGTGGTCACCAACGTAAAAGAGAGGTCTCTATTTTTATTTTTAAAATTTTCTTCTTTTTTTTTTTCCTACTTTGGGCTGAAGAGTTTGGTTAGTGTCGGGTTCTCAGAGATAAAACACACAAATCAGCATCTAGGGTGCTCCAAGTGACAGCATTAACTGGCATCTAGAAATGATTCTTGTTGAGTTTGAGACAACTAAGATTCATATTTTGGAATCTTATTTTCATATAGTAGACGGCTCTCGCCTCGAAGCATCAGATTAGTCGATGATAAAATATTGTAGGTGGAATATGTGACTGTCTTTTATACACAATGTTTTGATTGTATGTGCTTTCTTTTTTTTAATAAAAAATTGGATTTCTCAAAAAGAATCTGTTGGCTGTGGTCTTTGTTCTTCCATCATTTCATGACTTCTGCCAGTGTTGAGCTGTTCACCAGCGCTGCGACTGAGTCATCTGTAATCGTCCTGATCGCGGGGTCATAAGCATACACCGAAGGCGAAGATTCACGAGTTACAGAACACTGGGACTGTCCATGGGCTGTGATAGTCGTGCTATTTGCAACTACCTAACTGCGTAAATGCACTGAAAGCGGGAGTGAGTCAGACGAGGAACAAACAAGGTTGAGCTGTGACGCACTGTCCTCTGCCACACCTAGAAACTGCAGAGATGCTGGAGGATCATAGGAATCAAAAGGGATCAATGCATACAGATGTAAAGGTCACTTTAAAGGATGCAAAGGGGGTCATGTGTACATGCTGGTGTTGAAAACAAATTAAGGTGACGGGTAGAAACGAGCTGGTTATGAAAAAGTGAAAATCAGACTTATTTTATCTGAAATCTCCAGTGCTGAGAGCATTAAACCATGTCTAATATTTAAAAGGTTTAGCATTCATGTTAAAGGGAATGGCAGCATGCATATATATGCATATGTTCAGTTTCTGGGTAACGGCAGGAAATCAGGCCAGTTAAAAAATGTGTTAGCCAAATAATTAGCAGTCTTGTGTTCTTTATGGAGCAGCCAAATGAAAGCATTCAGGAATCCTAAACTTTCACAGAACTCCAAGTAGATAACTGTCTGCATAACGTAACATTTTCATACAAATATACCAAACAAAGAGGTGAAGCTGAGGCTTAGGGTGTGTTGGACTGTGGTAAGAGCCATCAGGATGTATTCTTTTCAGTTGAATCAGTGTTTCAGGTGTCCTTGGTGTAAAAAGACAGGATATTCTTACAGTATGTGGCCACTGAGGAGGAACAGCAGGAGGGTGTGCACACAGACTGACAAAGCATAATGCATAATGATAATAATGTAAACAATGCCCTAGATCAAGTATGTGTATAAAGAGATACTACATATCAGTTCCCAACTTCTCCAGTATTCATCGCTGACCACTGCAGAGATGCCTGTAAAAAGGTTGGTGCATTTTGCATATGCCCATAATTTTGCTCCATTAGACCAGAGGATATAATCTATTCAAACTGGAGGTTGCTAAAGGTAACCCTGGGGGTGTGATTATACTCCATAATTTAATTGAAAATGCATGCAACAGTGCAAACAGCAGTGTGTCGGCCAATGAAAGACTCCGGACAAAGAGCAGTTGTGTCGTATTTATTACCACAATAACACAACAATCTCAGCAACTACATGTCATAACAGGACTATTCTAATTTCTGCACTGGGGAAAGAGTTCCTTAACGACACACAACATACCCAAAGTCTCTAGATAGATACGTCACTTTGAAGCTACATAGGGCACTACTGCACACAGTATTTTAGATGTCTTCGATATTTACTCAGAGGTTCACACATATGTCAGAAACACTTTTATTACTCAACAACAGCTATGTGCATTTACATTGTGCTTCAGTCTCAGAGTTAGTGTGACGGCCCACGTGTCCTAACCTGTGCTTAAATTGTCTATTTTTTGAAATACTGAGTACACGTATTGTAGCTATGCATACACAATGGACAAACACACAGGGACAGAGTGCAATAACTGCTGGCTGCATCGCAGACTGCTTGAATAATTTAAAAGTGCAGGAACATTTTTGCTCACAACGGCAGGCAAAACCCCGACAGAACTGACATTCACTACGTCCACTACCACTAACACCTGTCACTATGTAACACACGCAGCCTGTTGAAGGTGGAGATGAGGGTGGTCACTCTAGATACATCCTTGTTTTCTTCTGGATTCAAAACAAGACGGCCAAGGGTTTCATCACGATGCCATAAAGAGGCAAATCCTTGGGCCGTTTCTCCGGCGTGGAATGGGGGGAATTGATTGGATAAATGATTTGCTTGGTGAGTTCTGGGAGATATGGCCACAATTCCTGGTTTTTAACTGTGAGCACTACGCTAAAAATGATTACAATGCAAAAGCACTGCTAACAGTCCCTAAGATCATAACATCTGTCACTGAGTGGGATCAGAGCAACTCTGAGTTTGGCTTAATATTCTGGAGGATTGCAGGAAAATTATTAAAAGGGAGGGGGGTCAGGAAAGGGTGGGGTATGGCACTGGGAGGGTCTTTTTTTCTCATTCTAATTTGATGTTTTCAGCTTTTTACAATTACATAAATACACATTAAACATTACAAGAAAACATTAAAAGTCCCAAACAACTTTGTCTCCATCAGCTTTTTATTAAGAGTGATGGAGCCCTACATGATGGAGGCCAAGCGTTGTCAGTGTCCCCATCAGAGATTTCTGTATTTCTGTTTTTGTCATTGTTTCTCTCACTGGATGTCATTACAATCCCTAATGGAACTGACGCTACGATCTCATTTCTACCTTTGAAATTAGGTGTTTACATTCACAAATACAGAATTTACGATCTCATGGAAGCACCACAGCAGCGTTTGTCTAATGTATGCCCTCAGCGAAAGGCGTCCTATTTCTATACAGTGACTACATAACCACGTGCTGAAATCTACTCCACAGAGACTGATGATCCACAAAACAGTTAAATGGGGTTTGAGCCCCTCAGAAACAGTGAGAATTTATCTTTATTCAAACGTAAACCAAATCAAGATGTTTTTATATGTTAGAGAAGTTTATCTTCTAGCCACAGAGATTTATCACATCACAGCATTCTCCTCTACAGCGGAGGGTGACCAGCTTAAAGCCCCGCCAAAACCGAGC
The DNA here is from genome assembly GCF_039877785.1 of Chaetodon trifascialis. Classification (NCBI taxonomy): domain Eukaryota; kingdom Metazoa; phylum Chordata; class Actinopteri; order Chaetodontiformes; family Chaetodontidae; genus Chaetodon; species Chaetodon trifascialis. The sequence goes on along the minus strand of NC_092071.1, from coordinate 16,347,147 downwards.
TGCAACCGCCGTAAACAAAGTCCCTCCACTTCAGTGAAATCCTCTCCACATGCTCTCTCAAAAGTGGGCTCTCAGTGTTTTCTTTCCTTCTGAAAAGTGTTCGTCTTGAAAGGGTGACATGCTTTGCCTCCAGACCCCTTTCAGCTCTGACCTTTCATCGTCTTTCATGTCATAAGCAGGAGGGATTTCAAAGCGTTAAACAACACTGCACCCGTGGTTGCCTGTTGTTGTTAAAACTTCCATTTGTGCCTCTGCTTGCAGAAGCTGAAAGCAGCCTACATGCCTCTCTGTGGGCACGTCACTGTAGCTACACCAGGCCAGTCTGCATGTGGACGTGTAGAGGGTAGGGGTGGTAGACGAGTGGGGGCTGGGCCTGGGTGATGAAGTAGCTGCTGTAAATTGGCTCTGTCATGTACGGGGCTGGTTGATAGAAACAGGTGACGTTGGCCGTGTTGGGGATGGCGTTCTGCTCGCCCAGCACCCTCAGAGCCAGGACTGTGATCATGTTGAGGGTCTGTCTCCTCTCGTGTCCCATCAGACACACCGTGCTTTCATCTATAACACGCCGCAGGGTCATCAGGTAGTCGTACTTGCTCGCCTCCTCGTTGCCGATGAAATGGCACTGCAAGTAGGCCTCAATCTTCCGCTGCTGCTCACTTACGTCGGGAAAGTCGATGAAGAAGCGGGAGCACATGTATCGCTCCAAGGACTTGATTTCTGTCTCACTGGCCGGTCTGAAGTTCCTCACCAGCAGGTCGCTGTATTTTAGCAGGCCCCCTCCTCGGATCTCCTCTGGGTTGTGGGTGGCTATGAGGCGGTGACGGAGGTGGTCCATCGCCTGTTCAAAGTCTCCGTACATGCACTCTGCTTCGACAGTGATGGTGGGCTCCTCTGCTGGCCCGGCCTGTGAGCTTTCCCCACAGCTTTTCGGGACGGCATCTGCCAGCTCAGGTGTTTGCTCCCTGATCTGAGGCTCTGAGGCTACTTTTGCTGTACACATGTGGCCTTGAGTATCTGAATCAGGAGGCTTCTTCGAGTGTTTTGGTTTTACACTTTGTTCTACATTTTCATTCAAGCCGGTCCCGTCCTGAAGTGTGCTAGCTGGACTGAATGTGGGAACTTTATGGGTGTCTAAGGTCTCTGGCTTGGAGGCTGGAACATTCGAGCAATGAACTTGAGCGCTGTCCTGTAAAGGAGACTTTGGCTGCAGTGGTTTAGGGATTTCTATGGGTGGAAACAGCTGTGTTGTGAGATCTGAAAGATCAGTCAGTAAAGACCATTTCTCAGGCTTACTGATCATTTTCCGTGACATTTTTCTTTGTAATTTTGGTGAGGGGCAATAATCTGGTACAATGTCTTGTGAGGCGCTGCAAGTTTTCTTAGCTGGAGGAGGAAAGGAAAGTTCAAGATGTGAATCTTGTAGGTTCGAGTTATTGTCAGTCCTACAGATTACAGAGTCGACTTTGAACTGAGTCATTTCATCACAATGTTCTTTTTCCTGTGGGGCTGATGTTTCTGTATGCATTACAGACGCTGGCTGGGAAGCTTGTGTCCCGGATAGCTCTTCGTTATTCTGTAGCTTTAAACATGCATGTGCCATCAGCTTATCCCTGACATCTGTAAATAAGGTTTGAGGGGAAGAAACTAAAGGATAATCAGCGTGAAACTGTCCTTTCTCTCCGCTATTTTCTTCACATAGGTCAAACACAATGTCCTCCTCTGAATGAACATCCTCTATGCCATCCGCTTCCTCTTCCTCCTGCTGTAAGTTAATGCTCTCAAGTTCTACCACCTCCTGTGTCTCCTGATTTCCATCTACATGCTCAACTTCTGCTTGCGGAAGCTCTTTCTCAAGCACAGAAACTGCACGATCCTGGCACCCACTTCCTCCACTGGCTGCCATTGCTGAGTCTTTTTCAATATCTGCCTCCCGAGGAACGCTCGATTGCTCTTGCTCTTTGTTTTCATCTTCATTGTCTCTTTTAGACAAATTCCCAGCATTCAAAGCCAACTTTCCTGCTTGTTTCCTTTCAGTCTCCCAGTAGGACTCCAGCATACGATCTAATATTATCTGGAAGGAATCCACGCTGAACTCAAACTGCCTTCGAAGGGAACTAACAAATCTGAGCCCCACAGTTTTAGCTCTGTTGTTAGACAGCGAGATAAGGCTCCATCTGTCGTGCTCATTGAATACTTTCACCATCTTTTGCACATAGGCCTCCTTCATTGTCAGGCAGGTGATCTTCCGTCTGTTAACTCCACAAGGGAGGAGGTCTCGTAGGCTGCCCAGCACCACCTCTTTAATCACCTGGAGGTCCTCCTGCCTGGGCAGCTCCACTCCAAAAATGATGTCTAAGTCTCTGTAGCCCAGGCCGTTATCCCTCACCAGGACGTGGCTGGCAGTGGCTCCATTAAGCCGTATATCTTTCACCTGGATATCTCTTTCAATCAGCCGATCCTTCACCACGCGAATGATGTCTTTTGCTTTCACCTGCAGTGTAGGAAAATTCCCTCGTCCATGGATGGGGATGACCTCAGTCAAGACCTTGTCCAGAGCTTGGATTTGCTCAAGGGTTAAGTTGTGGAACCTTTTCTCCGTTTGCAGTTCCATCATCCTTACCTGTGAAAGCAGAGGTCTGACATATGTATCACAACATGAAATAAGACTTATGTAGAATTTGTCATGCAGGAAATAATGGCCAGTGAAAGACTGATGCAGCACAGCAGAGGAGAAAATATATTGTCATATGAAAAAAAAAGGATTTTTCTAAGAATGACATTATCTGCCAGCCTTTGCCCTTTTGTCTTCTGTGCAACATGCCCTTTTCAAAAACACAGAAAAAACTTTTTTTTAGATTACACTTTGTATCGTCCCAGCACCACATCTGCCTCCTTATCATTGAGAATAGAATAGAATTTCTCACTATATTTCAAAAACTTAACATTTGTTCTTTTGTTTTCATCTGCTCCCAAAAGTCTCAAATGCACAAGTGCAGTAAAAGAAACATGATGTGCCAAAGGGAGATGACGCACGTTCCTCTCTGATTGCAGTAGGTGCTAAACTATATGACGCTGTTTATCAGCAAGTCTTGAAATACAGTCACTGCTCAAATTTCAACATAAAACATAAAGGGACTCACACAAGTGAGCTCAGAGGACTGAACAGGCATCAGTGAATAACTCATCTGGTGTGCTACCACTAGGTGGCAACAGCATCAGAACATGAGGCAAAGTCTACTTAATGTCATAGTGCTTGAACATAAGCTAGTAAGACTAGTGATAATACATTTTCCCATGTTGAACTTTGTTGTGCACGTGAACAGGCTAATTGATCGAGTTTATTTACAACATGTAATTAAAGCTGTGCTCATATTTATTTCTAAAACAGATGATGACATTCTCCAATGTGGTTGTCATGAAAACAGATATTACTGGAACAACTCAAAGCTCACCTCATCTATAACTGTTCAAACTTTTTCAATGCAGTACTCCACTCACAGCACAGAAACAGCCTTCCTCAAAGTCACCAACTACCTCCTCCTCTCCTCATGACTCTGGTCATCTCAGCACTCCCATCCTCCTCAACCTGATCAACAAGCCAATTCTTGTCTCCCGCCTTGAATCCTCCCTGAACATCACTGGTGTCGTCCTCCCTTGGCTAAGGTCATATTTCACAAACAAACAAGAGTTCATCAACATCAAAAACTGCGCTTCCTCCAGCACTCCTCTGTCTCAAGGTGTCCCCCAGGGTTCAGTGCTTGGTCCTCTCTAAATGCTCACTTCTGGTAACATCATACACTTTCATGGTTTCCACTTCCACTGCAACGTCCAGCTCTACATTTCCACTAAATCCATCACCACTGCAACTCACTCCACTGCTGAATAACTGAATAGCTGCCTAAGTGAAATAAAACCATGGATGCAGGCCAAACCATTACCACTGGTCCAAAACCCCTCATCAAAACCGCTAACAACCTCTGCCTCACCGCTGATAACTCCACTCTGTCTCCCTTGCCACACATCTGCAACCTTGGAGTTATTTTTGACACAACCTCTCCTTCAAATACTACATCAATTAAGTGCCTTTTTCCAACTAAAAAACATAGCTTGTCTCCACCCATCATTCTCTGTCTCTGCTGCTGAAACTTTAATCCATGCCTTCATCTCATACAGAATAGACTACTGCAACAGCACTCTTTGTCCTAACTAAACTTCAATAAATCCAAGAGTCTGTGGATCGTCTGCTCACCTACTGTGGCTCCCATGACCATGTCACCCCTCTCCACCTCCACTGGCTCCCTGTGCCAAAACGGATCCAATTCAAAGTCCTTCTCCTCACTCACAAAAGAACTCCATAACCAGGCCTCCTCTGGAACTCTCCCCAAACACGTGAGACTGCACCGATCCGTCCATCACTGACCACAGCTCACCTCCTCGAAGCTGCTTTTAAGCTGATGTGTGATTACTGTTGCGTGTTATATTTGTGTTATTTTCATGATCAATTTAACTGATGTAAAGTGCCTTTTCTGAAATTATTATCTATTTTATTATTAGAATGTGCTTCAACCAATCTAATGCAGACAATAAACTGGTCAGATTTGCCTGGTCAAATCTCATATCATCAAAATAAGATGATTGTGTCTCGTTTACAAACCCTCCCTTTCTGACAGTGAGTCAATACATTTCAGCAGCATCATCAACGTCAGCATTTGTTTCTCACACAATTTTACTTGTTGGTCGCACGAGATAAACATCCAGTGGCCGTCACGTTGAAATTCCTCCGTGGCAATGTGCCCGTCTGTTGGTTACAGGTGACTCACCTGTCTGCCATTCACGGGTTGTCAGCTGCAGGGACAATCTAGTTGATAGATCTATAAGAAACAGGCTTGACTTGTCTATTTCTATTGAAGCTGTATGTATAAGCTCTCTGCTCCACAAGTAGGAGTGCTGAATCTAAGCTTGCCATACCCAGTAGAGCATATAATGCTGTGGTTATACACTAGACTGCATGATGTTGCTAATAAACAAGATGCTGCTGATTGAGGATGTGCTTATTCCTGCTGTTATAGTGTGAAAACATTGTATTTGTAAAAGGGAAATATGTGCATCACCATTAATGTACACTGACCGACTCACGACTGAGGCAAATATCATATTTTTAGCCCACTGCTGGCAATCTTTAAAGGGCCTTCACATGCTCAGATACCTTCATGACAACAACAGGGTTCAGGGATCAGTTAAGGATCCTCGAGGTGTTTTGAATGCTCCTGTCATTTTCTCAATCATACTCTATTCAATAATAAAACACACAAAGCTTGTTAAAAAGCTGTAATAATAATAAGCAGCAATTTTTCTGTGAGACAAATAGCTGCGAGAAACAAATCTGACAGAAAACAACCAAAAAACATAAAAGAGAAGCTTGAGTGTGCACATATAAGTGTATATGAAGCTACAGGATATAAACAGGGAAGTTTAGCTTATAACAGTTTTTCCACTGGTGACGCTGGCATTTAATACTAATGCTAGCATTTCCCCCCACATTTAATCCAAATCATGAATTTGTAGGAATTTCGATGTTTGAGTTAAAGGTATGTGACAATTGCCTGATAGAAAATGTAAAGGTGCATCAACTTTACATCAGATCTATGGTGCTGTAAGTAATAACAAAAGTTATTATTATTATTATTATTATTATTATCGTCATCATCATCATTATTATTATTATTATTATGTTACTTATTTTGTGTTTGAGGTCGAAAGCATACCATTTATGCTACATATTTATGATACCAAATATGTGTCACGTGTATCAAGCCATGACATGATCAGAATAATCTTTATCCTACATTATTCTAATGTATTCTTGAAGTTATTTTTATATAATTTCATTTTAGCTTCTTTCTTCCTCTTCTTTTTTTTTTTAGATTGGATGCAGATGGAAGATAATGCAAGTGTTACAAAAAAAAAGTGCTGCATTTCAATAATTAAGTATAGTGACTAAAGCACAATGCATCTGCTTTGTGCATTGTTTTGGAAGTGGCCTGGTCATGTGATGTGCTGGTAACAGCTCATCTGCTGAGTGCACAGCGTGTGAACAGCCGCACTCCAACCTCAGCCTGCGGTCGGTGCTCGGCGGTCATCGCCGTGCATGCAGTCAATAATTCGGGGCAGAGGGAAACACGGCCCGCAGCAGCCTCTAGTGAATCTCAGGGGTTACATCAGCTCGGTCCTGCAGCAGGACTGCTCTCCTGCCACTTGGCTTCTTTATAGATAAGACTATATGAGTCATACAGCCCCTGAATGAAGCATCACTCGCTGGCTCTCCTGGATTCGCCCCCGGTGCGCACAAACGACACAAAATGTACCACTTGTGGTGGCGTTTGGGGTTGTGAAATTCATCAAATATTGAATCAGTAAGCGCGATTGAACTGGAGATGGACTGAAGCACGCCGCAGACTATATGATTCAGCCTATGGATGTCGTGATCTTGAGGCATAGCCTACACATTGGTGGACATATTTAACCAATTTTTGCACAGGCCACTTTTGTTCTGTGCTGTTTCTCCACAGCCATTATACGTTGTCCTCTGAACTCAAAATGTTGCCCATGCATCAACTAACTGAGTCACCACTTAGTTCAAAATGAGCCCAGCCTCTGTATTTTACTGGAGGCTACATTTCTACTCGTCACAGCGCTGCAGGTTACAAGTTGACAGGCTGATGCTGAGACAGTAACGTTACTAACTGCGTTTTTCCAGAATGACACACAAAAACACAACAGCTGCACTATTTAAAAAATAAAAATTAAAAATAAAACTCACCTTATCTGTGGCTAAATTAAAATGGAAAGTAAAGCCAGAGCAGCAGGACAAGACAAGACAAACCACTGAGAGATCCAACAGGTTTATCCGACCCCGGCGGAGAGGTTGATGCTGAAGTTCACACGGACAGTTTCCTCTCAGCACGGGAGCACTGTTTCCATGGCAATCAGGCGTCACGAAATTTACGGTAAATCACGACGCTCGGTCTCTCTAACTACCGAGCGACGACCGCTCAAGTTTCCAACGAACGAGCTGTCTGAGCGCCGTCCAAACGCATCTTAACAGTTTGATAAAGTTTGACTTTCACTGGTGCCGCACAGCGATGTGTCAGGCTGAGCTGCCGGCGTGCCACCGCACTGCCGAGCTGTTGCGGGGTGAACATCACATCAGACGGAGTGAGTCATCCTCTCTCCCCGCCGTGATCCACACCGTAAATCTAATCATCAATCAACCGCCTTCACCGCCCACTGTTCCCCGGCTTCAACGCCACAGCCACTTTTATATGAACGTGTCCGCCCGCTAATCAATAACAATGAGCTAGCTCGAGCTGAAATGTTTTAAGTGTCGTGTTTTACTGTTAACGGTTAGTTTTTTCGTTTCATTCACATTTTGCGAAGAGGAGGAGGAGGAGGGGGAGCGAAGGGGGGCAGCTCGCTCGTGACGTTGAGTGGAATACCGCCACCACGTGACGCTGACGTCGTTCGTATTTTGGTAAGACATCAGGAAGTACGGAAGAAGGCGAAGACCGAAACCCGAAAGGCTGAAGTTGTACCGACGAGTTTTGCTTAATCTAGCTCATTTTTTGCGGACTGGCCGTGAGAATTTGAAGTAGTTGGATCCTCGAAGAGTCGAGCCAAGATGCCGAACATGGAAAGTATCCTTTAAAAAACTCCTGAGCGAGAGGGACGTAACACTGTGGCGTGACGTTAACGTCAATATGAGGGCTTAAAGACCGAAAATAACAACACAAGGAAACCGGTGAGAGTTATGTCTGACAGACATTTGAAACGTTGCTAAGTAGGTCAGACATTTGACAAAGGCACAAGTCCTGCTCTGCTGAACAACCTGAACGTTTCCTAATCGATTCTAGGCGTCTTAAAATGGGAGAGAAGTAGGCTGAAGGCCTCGGAAGCTTCGCTGCTAATGACTGGAAAAACCCAACAATTTACACTCGGTGATTTAAATCTAACCGTGTTGTCCGGTGTTAGTTAAAATGTAAAATCATGCTAAAAATAATACATAAAATGTAGTCGCTAACTGTCGTGTACTCGGTACGCGCCTGCGTCTTTATATTTGACCATTTTTTGACCAGGTAATCTTGAAATGACTCTTTTTTTAAATGTAACACAGCGCCGTGAAGGCACCTTCACAGGACCTGTAATAAACAATGATTGGAAACTCCAGAAACACAAGTCACATAACCTGTATGTGTCGCTGCGTGTGAACTCAGTGAAGAGTACGGTTGTGGTAATTGTGTTCATTTTAAATGGCAGACCACATTTTAATTTTAAACCCATCAAGCAAAGAAAGTAGGAACATACAGCCAAGTTTGGATCACTGATCAAGCAAAACAGACAACTGCCCCAGAGCCCCGGACGTCCATTACCCTAGAGGGCTCCAGGTTCAGTACTGGACCTGCAACAGTACCTTCAGTATGCTGTTTTGTGGTTATTTGTTTAATCGCAAATTTGCAAGAATGTGTCTTTTTACAGGGGTTCATTTTTAATTTTTGCTTCCGCAAAGGGGAAAAACATCTCTTGATCAAATGCATTTCTGACAATTAACAGGATCTGAGTTGAGTTCATTAACAAAAGGACTGAATGATTTAACAAATCACATCGAGGATTTAGAGGTATGACACACATATGTTGAGACCTCACACTGCTGTTTTCTCCTGTAACACTGGGAACCCAGAAGAGTCTTAAGTAGCCGCCATGATAAGAGCTGCTTGAATGTTTTGAATGCTTCAGTGCTTCCTTTCATATCTCCTTTAGCATGGACCATCCTTAAGAAAGGAAAGGATATAATGCCGTCCCACAATTCCTCACAGCAACAACTTTTAAAGCAACGCACCATTTAGAAAAGACATGAAACACATTTTCTAGAGTTATCCCCAACAATAAAAATGGTCATCCAAGGTTGCTTGTTGTTTTTGTTCGGACTTTGTTCTTCTTTAACCTCGTAATCCAGAACATCTCTTCAATTTAAAGTTCGCCGCCAAAGAACTCCAAAGAAATTCCAAGAAATGTGACAAAGAAGAAAAAGCGGAGAAGGCTAAAGTCAAGAAAGTAAGTCGCACTTCTGAAGATGGTGAAAGCTCACTGGCAGGTGTTGACCACAGGTGATTTTTAGTAAGCCGCTTTACTTCTGTGTCATCTCCAGGCCATCCAGAAGGGGAATATGGACGTGGCGAGGATCCACGCAGAGAACGCCATTAGACAGAAGAACCAGTCTGTGAACTTCCTGAGGATGAGCGCTCGGGTAGACGCAGTGGCAGCAAGGGTCCAAACTGCACTAACGATGAACCAGGTACATCGAATGCTGGGTCACTGCATCAGTCACAGCTTGTTGCTCATCATTTTGGCTTCCATGTCAGTGATGGTGTTTTATTTTGCAGGTCACAAAATCGATGGCTGGAGTGGTGAAAGGCATGGACATGACTCTGAAGTCTATGAATCTGGAAAAGGTAGAGTATCATTTACACATGAAATAATATTGCCGCTGCACGGTGGCACAGCAGGTAGTGCGCGTGCCTCACAGCAAGAAGGTTGCCGGTTCGATCCCTGGGTCAGGCAGGGCCTTTCTGTGTGAAGTTTGCATGTTCTTCCCGTGCATGCGTGGGTTCTCTCCGGGTACTCCGGCTTCCTCCCACAGACCAAAAACATGCTCATTAGGTTAATTGATGACTCTAAATTGTCCGTAGGTGTGAGTGTGAGTATGAATGTTTGTTTGTCCTTGCATGTGGCCCTGCAATCGGCTGGCGACCGGTTCAGGGTGTACCCCGCCTTTCGCCCATTGTAGCTGGGATAGGCTCCAGCCCCCCGCAACCTTGAAAGGGATAGGCGGTATAGATAATGGATGGATGGATGGATAATATTGCCTTCCACATTTCTTTTTAGCAAAAGCAATGTAAATTTCATAACATTTGGTGACAATGTTAGAAAACAAGCTCTCAAACCCCCTTTTTTTTTCCAGATTTCAGCTCTCATGGACAAATTTGAACACCAGTTTGAAACTCTGGATGTTCAGACAGCCCACATGGAGGACACCATGAGCAGCACGACAACACTCACGACACCACAGGTCCATTTCCCCACTCCACTCTTACGTTCTTTCTCGTTGTATGACAGTGTTTGAAAGACATACGCATTCACTCTGAGTCTAATGTGTGTTTCAGAATCAAGTGGAGTCATTAATGCATGAAATGGCTGATGAAGCAGGGTAAGCTTTTCATTTCTCACATAAGCAAGTGTGCGTTACATGCATTATTATAGTAGAGGCATAGACTGAAGCGTAAATGTTGTTGTCTTAGACAGTGTTATTGAGTGTCATGTAGGCAAAGACGTGTTGTTACTCTGAAAGTAAGGCTTGAATGTGGATGTGTCTGTTTAGATTGGACCTGAACATGGAGCTCCCCCAGGGCCAGACAGGATCAGTGGGTACCAGCGTGGCCTCTGCAGAACAGGTACACATGCACACTTGGTGTTAAAGTCTTTTCACATCTGGCACAGATAACCTTAAGATCAGCTAAGGATATATACAGAAATTGAACATAGACCAGGTTGCTTGTAGCAGTGTAATTTAAGGGTCTGTCACATAAAAAAGAGATCCTTCATCCTCACTGATGGATGTCTTTGCTCTCTCGTCCTAAGGATGAACTGTCTCAAAGGCTCGCCAAACTCAGAGATCAAATGTAGAGGATGACTGCAGTGGACTGGCACCGTGATGCAGAGCTCTAGAACACACGTACACTACCTGAATATCACTCCCATACAGACACCTTTTATTTACATCAAGTCTTTTCTCCTCTTTCCATCTCACGTGTCTCTGTCGAGGAGCTGCTGTATCATTGCTTTCATCACAGATAATGGCCCTCATCGATTCTGTGTTTGTAACGACCTTTGTATACCTTTATGTAAACTAACAGAAACCCTGGTTGTGAAAAATGTATGCATTTCTCAAATATACATATTTACACAGTGGTGAAGATCTAATGTAACATAATTGTTTAATATGTATACTTAAGACCTCCATGCATTTTTAAAAGACATGAAGTATGGCAGTTATTATCCTGTGTTTATAGGTTGATTTCATATTCTCTTTGGGAATAAGCTTCAGGTTTTGGACTGAAAGATTTCAGTTTTTGGTTCATACATGCATGATTGCAGGAAACACGTATGCATATTCTCTTGTTGGCATCAGAGTGTGAAAGACCTTCTCTCATGTTGTTGAGTTGAATTCTTGCTTTGATTTGCTGTATTTTACTTCTGATGAATATTTTAAGGAGATACTCGATGATAACATGTTTGGTCATCTCCAGTATTTTCACTGATCATTTGGGAAGGGGTTACAGTTTGGAGATTACATACAACAAGCAAAATAATAAAAATTTCTAATACTTTTATCCCTTTGTCTTCTCAACTAATGATCATTTTCAGTCATTCCGTATAAATCTGTACTCCATCTGTAGTGACGCGTCTGTTTTGAAGATGAACTACAAAACAAAGTCACAGGTTCTTTATCTCTAAGACATCTCAGATGCTGCAGTGTGCTTTTATGTAGAAGTATTGGTACTTACTACTGTCAGGGGGTGAACAGGAGGCGAAGGGTCTCATTTATCAACATTATGTAGGTACCAATATTTGGAGAAAATAAATGCCAGCTGACTGAAGAACATCCTCAGAGAACCAAAAGAATAACAGCTTCGAATACAAGTACATCCAGTTTTAAGCCTTCACAGGAAAGGTCAGAAATTTGGTGCACATAAACATAAATATATATTACTATAATATGAATATTTGATATACTCATTTCAAAGATGACAAAGTATTTCCAGTGTGCATAATTTCAGACCACGTCATTGCCAGTGACTTCTCTCATTCACCCATCAACCCAAACCCAAATCAACTGCTCTCTCTCTTTCCCTCTTGCCAATCGTAGTTCCCTTCTCAGGGAAGACTTCAAACCGTTTTTTGAATTTTCTGCTCCACTGCATGCAGATAAAACCACAACTAATCCATCACCGTGAGCCCTAAAATGTCCACTGCTGTGTAAGAAAATTACATCTTCCTTCTCTTCAGCTGAACTATGTTCAGTATGAGAGATGCCAATGACGTTTGGGAAGGCTGTCATCATATCCAGTTATTTAAGTGTGCCACGGTCGTATTCAGTTCACATGCATGAATATGAAGAAACTCTTCAGCTCAGGGCAGCTCTAGGAAACAGCACAGATAAGGGAGTCAAAACATGAAAACATGCGGCGCCACCACAGCCTTAGTGCTGTTTTATCACAATAGACATTGGCTGTATTGCAGTGTAAAAAAACCAAACAAAACAACAACCCTGTAACCCAAAAAGCATTTATCCCATAGACCTCTTTTTCCTTTGCCTTTGTCTTTGAATGACACCATAGTAGGAAAAATATATTTTTTTTATCCAGCTCCGCAATCCAGAACACAAGGAGCAGGTCCCTCTTTCAGAAACACATCGTCACCAGTTCTGATTCATTTCTGGGGAGATTTGTCTGAAATCTTTTCCTTGATTTTTTCCTGTTCCCCTGATACTATCAAATAAAACATTAGTAAAAGAAAAAACAAAACAAAAAACATATTGATCTAATATTAATGTTATTATTGATATTATATCATATTGTATATAATATGAATATATTATTATATATAATGGATACTTCTATAATATGGAATACATAGAATACATTCATTCTGACATTTCTGCTCATTTTTAGTTACAAAAACATGGTGTTTAGTTTTGATGTCTGCAGTTCAGAATAAAGTATTATATTATGAATCTTTTTATCATCTTAGCAAAATAATATCAGTTTGCATATACATATATATAGTATAACTGAACTGCTGAACCTCTATTTATTTTTCTTTGTCTTATTTACCCCCGACATACCTATCAAGCACTAAAAAAGAACAACATCCGGTGAAAACTTCCATCATAAAACAATAATAAGCCAAAGAAAGAATAAAATAATGTGGGCGCCATTTTTGTTATTCAGCTCTTACAATACATCCGTGGTGGCGAGGCCTTGAACCCGTCATACTCATGACTGTTCAGTGCCATCTATGGCCGAAGTGATGAACTGCAATACCACTTTTTATTTGTGAATATCTCTGAAAACATCATATCGATATGTAAACAGGATTAGGACGGTATTGGCAAAAACTGTCAAAAGTCATTTATTATTGAATTTTGGATTGCTATTAATTAATCCATTTATACTCTGTTACAAGTAAGTAAAGTTATGTAAGTATAATCTCGAAAATGTACGTATGTAAATGTATGATTATTTTCATTATAGATTAATCTGCTGATTATTTTGTTTTCCATTGCTTGATTGATTGTTTAGTTTGTAGAAATTCTGAAAATAGTGAGAAATGTTGTCACAGCTACCAGAGCCCAAAGTGATGTCTTTACAACTGTCCAAAAGACAAAATGATTACAAATACATTAAAGTTATTAAAATGAAACCATGAAATGTTTTTACATAAAAAATGACATGATTATCAAAGTAGTTACCAATTATTTTTCTGTCAATTAATCATCCAATCGTTTCAGCTGTACTTATATAAACTGTCGAGTAGTTTAGAGGTAAACATTATAGTTTAGAAGCTCTTTCGTGTTTTGTGTACAAAATCTTAAAGTAACTTGTAACTAAAACAGTCAAATAAATGAAGTGAAAGAAGTCCAACATTTCCCTCTGAGATGTAGAGAGTAGAAACTAGAAAGAAAAGAAAAGACTCAAGTAAAGTACAAGTACCTTAAATTAGGACTTAAGTAGAGCACTTTAGTAAATGTACTTAGTTACATCCACCTCTGGTAAACACCTGGAAACAGAGCACGAGCTGTCTGCGAGACCAAACTCGGGGCAGAAACCAAATATTTCTCATCATGTGACTTCGGCGTAAACAGGAAGCAGCTGATCTTGACTTCACTGCCTGCTTCTACCAAGTAATGTATACAACTGGTATTCTTAAAAACGAATAAAACCTGTAGTGTGACTCTGAATTTAAGTTGAATTTAAGCTTTCTACCCTGTCGGGGTGAGTAGACGACACACGACTGAATTTTAACTTAGCTAGCTAGCCGTTTAGCTCGGCTAAGCTACCTGATATTTGTCTGGACTGCCTGTCGTGCTAGCTAACTTAGCATTAGCTCAGGTGTTTATCCGGAACAGAGAAAAGAGTTTTTGTTAAGTTAACTGTTTGTATATTCTTGTATGTTTAATAAGATGATAGCTGGTTGAACACTCATGAATTTTCCGTCATACAAGCGTTTAAACGTGTCGTGTGTAGTTTGTTCTGCCTCAGCAGAGCTGAGTAACAGCTAGGTGAACATATTTGTGTTTGCTCTGCAGCTGAAGGGGAGGAAGAGGAGAGCTGCTGGGGACACAGACTAAAGTCATCTGACTTGCAGCTCAGAGAAATACGTCTCTGCTGATTGGGATGTCAAGCACAGCCATGAAGAAAAAGGTAAAGCAGAGGCTATCGCTTCCTCTTGGCAGTGGAGAAGTACAGTTACTGAAGTGCTGTACTTCATATTGAGATGTTTGTACTTTACCCGTGTACTGTCATGTCATGCTTCTACCAGGCTTTTAAATTCGGAGCTTTAGTTGTTTTCCAATACCTTAAAATGTTTCAGGAAGCTGCAGTCAGACCCACCATTACAATGAAAAATGCACAAATTTGCTATGCAGCATGTGGTACTTTACATAATAAGTCACAATAAACATAAATCAGGAGACACTGATGCTGAGATGGTGCAACCAATCCATCTACCCAAAACTTCAGATTTATTTTAAAACTCTTTAAAGTCAGGATCTGTAAATGTGACAGATTTTAGTTTTAATATTGCGCCGTAGCTTTTTTTATGTCAGCGTTTCTTTCGTCATTGGTCATGAGAGTAGAAGAGAGGATAGACAGGATTTTAACTTCAGTGATGGTCTCTGTTGCATTTGTGCTTTCAGGTGTTACTGATGGGAAAAAGTGGGTCTGGAAAGACCAGTATGAGATCAATCATCTTTGCTAATTACATAGCTCGAGACACACGCCGCCTCGGAGCTACAAGTAAGAGTGCTGCTGCTTGAAGATACGTTTTTCATGCTGGGTTTGTCTTGAATTTCATCCATTAAAACTTTTTATCCTTGCTTGTTAAATGTAGTTGACGTGGAGCACTCCCATGTACGGTTTCTGGGCAATCTGGTTCTAAACCTGTGGGACTGTGGAGGGTAAAGTACATTTGTTCATTATTTGCCATCTTTGGGCAACCTTTGACAATTCAGTCCAAGCCTTTCTCCTAATCTGAAAGCCTCAGTTAAATGTTACCCTCTGCTTCCTTTACACATCAGACAGGACACGTTCATGGAGAACTACTTCACCAGCCAAAGGGACAACATTTTCAGAAACGTAGAGGTGCTTATTTATGTATTTGATGTTGAGAGCCGTGAGCTGGAGAAAGACATGCACTACTACCAGTCGTGTCTGGAGGCCATCCTGCAGAACTCCCCAGACGCTAAAGTGTTCTGCCTTGTTCACAAAATGGATCTGGTGCAGGAAGACCAGAGAGATCTGGTAAGCTCAACAGCCATGTTCACGAAGATTACTTTAACTCCCATTCTGCTGAATACATCTACACATCTGCATTAGATAATGATGATAATGATTTAAATGTGCAAAACTGAAGAGGTAGCATGCTTCCTTTTTTGAAGGAGGATGGAGAACAAAGGCAGAATAAGTGATATTATTTAAACATTTAAAGGCAAATTTCTCTATTTGTGTGAGTCATTTGTTCAAGATGTTGAACTGACTGACTGTCTGTACTGTTTTTGCAGATCTTTAAGGAGCGTGAAGAGGACCTGAAGAGACTGTCCAGACCTCTGGCTTGCACGTGCTTCAGGACGTCAATCTGGGATGAAACCTTGTATAAGGTTGAGACATTTGGCTGGTTGTAGGTTCAGATGTCAGGTCGCAAGGCTGACGCTATAAGAAACCTTTTTAAATGTCTTCGCAGGCCTGGTCGAGCATAGTGTACCAGCTCATCCCAAACGTCCAGCAGCTGGAGACAAACCTGAGAAACTTTGCGCAGATCATAGAGGCAGATGAGGTTCTTCTGTTTGAGAGAGCAACCTTCCTGGTGAGAGCGACCGCTTTCTCTGGAACAACAGTGTCCCCAGCAGAAATGTGGCTCGAGTAATGAGAGTCTTTTGTTTTTTATTTCTTAAATTCAGGTGATCTCCCACTACCAGTGCAAAGAGCAGCGTGACGCTCACCGCTTTGAGAAGATCAGTAACATAATCAAACAGTTCAAACTCAGCTGTAGGTAAGTTCACCCTGCAAAAACACCTCCTTCACTCAACACGTCACCTGCTGAATCTCTACGATGTTTCTGATTATTATAATTTTTTCATTTCAGTAAACTTGCGGCCTCATTTCAAAGCATGGAAGTGAGGAACTCCAACTTCGCGGCCTTCATTGACGTCTTCACCTCCAACACATATGTCATGGTCATCATGTCGGACCCCTCCATTCGTAAGTAGCAAAGCTGACATTTCTCTGCAGTGAATGTGCATTTAAGAGACCAGATCAGCATAATGAAAACCCATGTTTCCATTGTTCCAGCATCTGCAGCCACTCTCATCAATATCCGTAATGCTAGGAAACACTTTGAGAAGTTGGAGCGGGTGGATGGACCCAAGCACAGCCTGCACATGCGAATGCGCTAGCCTGTGCATTTGTCCCAGTGGATACTCTCAGCCAATCAGTCCACAGACCGCAGACGACATGTTGTTGTCATCCAGCTCCAATACACATGAGCAGCCCTGCACTGTGTCCTCTATATCTTCACCTTCAATCACAGTTATTACAGGAGAAATCATATTTTCTTTTCCTCTACAGTGATCACAAGTATCTCAAACAGAGACACATTCTGTTGAAGTATTTGCCCTAACGTGACACATTAAAGTAAAATGAATAGTTGTGTGTACGATGAAGGGGGGCTTCATTTGCTGTCACGCTTTGTCTTCTACAGTTGATTCATTCATTTACTCCATGCAGTGAGTCCCAGTGTTTGGGGGATGTTATCTCCAAATGATGAGCAGCAGATACTGTTTGATTTTCAAATGCAGTTTGTAAGCTGTTACACTTTGAAAGTACGAACAATATAGTTATATTCAGAAAAATATCATTTGTAATGTGTTTTTTTTCTCGCCACTCAATCAGCAAAAGTGTCACATTTATGGCACACGTGTCAGTATGTGGTTACTTCCTGTAAAACCAGCCTGCTTAGAGATGGTACATGTTCCTTTTTTTCACTGAAGCCACAAGACCTTTTTGACACTGCACCAGTTGTTCTGTGCGCGTGACAGTATGGTGGCACATGTTTGATGTGGTAGGGGATTACATGTGTGTGTGAGAGAGACTGGGGAAGGGCACAGGACAGATCAGTGCACCTGTTATGCAAGTCGCATGGAGTCAGCAGTAGTGTGGGTGCAGATGGAGCTGCAATGAGTGCACAGCGCAATGAGTTCATTTCATTGAGTTTAACACTGTGACAAACAGCCAAATTAACCCTGTTGTAAATATCTGAATTAGCACTCGAAGTTCCTGAAAACTTTGCTTCAAAACAAGTTTTTCTCTCTAACATGAAAACATTCACAAGTATGTGTGAAATAATCCTGAACATCTTTGGGTATTTTTTATTCCCAACCTCAGCAAATCTGCATCACCAGGACTGTGTGGGTGTGGTTTGCTTATTACCTGTCATCACATTTCTGATATGAATATTGCTAAACTCTGATTGGTGCACAGAAACATCTGACATCACCTCTTTCTATCTGGGCCCCTCCCACTTTAATCTTGTGAGAGGAGCAAAGAGGGAAGAAAAATGAATATGGAAATACCGAATGGAAAATAAACAACATTCTTCTTTGACAAAAAATGGTACATTTATGTGGGACCCCATTGCTCACAGTAAGAAGCTGATTTGGAAAATACATTTTTCTGGGCCTTTAAAGTTACAGCTTGTCATGTGCCGTGAGTGCAGCTCTGTCCAGACCCTGATTTCAATCTAGATTTACAAATCAGTAATGTTTAGGGAATTTTCATATCTCATGTGAAGGTCATCTTAAGGTCAGATTGAGATCTTCATGCAGGTTTGATATTTGAGTTCATCAGGAGCTGTACCCGTCTTTAGACCAGCGTGTGACAGGTACAGAGACTGGAGCTTTGTCCATCGTACTCGAGCCGACCCACTCCTTCAGGAGCTGCAGGGGACACGCATGCATTACCTCCTGCTTCTTTATTATACTAGCCAGCTCTGCTGCAGGGGCATTGTTTCAGCTGCGCTTATCGACACTGCTCATGTGGTTCATTTGTATCCTGGAATGCAGAGACTGAATAACTGGAAAATCCCCAGTCCCTCGCTTCAAGGAGTAAGTATGTATCAAAGAAATGGGAGTAACTAAATACCAACAGAGACCAAGTGGTGTTTGATATAAAACTGGCAAAGAAAATGTTACAGCAAATAAAAATCTCACTAAATTGAAGCCCATTTGTGGCACAACTGAATGAACAGATGACAAATTGACTCTCCTTAGACGTGCCACAAAAATTCAGAGTAGGAAAGACATGTCAAAAGATTGTTATGATAGTCATTACGGTATGTCTGGTTCAGATCTAACCTGAAACACGAGGACACTGGAAAATAACTGTGTTTGTGTATGTGAACTCAGCAAATCACCTTCTAGCGTCTCTCCTTGGACCTTTTCCCCAGGAGGAGCAGCGAGGGACGAG
Source organism: Chaetodon trifascialis (assembly GCF_039877785.1). Taxonomy (NCBI): domain Eukaryota; kingdom Metazoa; phylum Chordata; class Actinopteri; order Chaetodontiformes; family Chaetodontidae; genus Chaetodon; species Chaetodon trifascialis. The sequence continues at coordinate 16,328,293 of NC_092071.1, read as the reverse complement.
GTGTGCAGGCCCTGAGCATAATATATGTCAACACAACTCAGTCCCTCTGCTGAGGCAACTGAGCAAGCCATTCAAACATGTTCACATTCACCGGTTTGCTAGACAAGAACTCAAAGACTGCATGGGCATTGCAGTGTTGTCCACTTTCTTTTCATGTTTATTGACATGCAGATATTTCTACGCTCGGCTAAACAGATGAAAGCATTCTCACATTGGTAGTTAAAGAGGGTGTTGTGGGATTTCTCTGTACCTTAAAGAGCCTGTATCAATGTATTTCAGGAGATATGGATCAAACATATCAGCGACACAGTTAATGTTTTGATGTCGGGCTCTTTTTGTCCTCTGTTTGCACGCTATTTCTTTGTGGGGACGCATCTGTATGGGCAATAGGCCCGGGGTCTGCATCCTTGACCGTCTCTGCATCTGCGTCCACGTCATTGCTCGCATCTGCGCCGCAGTCCGTTTGATTCAGCTGCCGCTCCAGCAGAGTGATGCGCTGCTTCAGCCGTTGCTGAGTGTGTGTGTATTCACTGAGCAGACGGGAAAAGCGAGTCTGGAGAGTGTCCAGGGAGGACTCCAGCCTCTCCACCTTCTCCTCTGTGTCCTCTTTCTGCAGCCCGCCGCTCTCTGCATTCTCATCCAGCAGACCCTCCTTCATCAGGATCTCCCGGCCCCTCTCCTCCAGCACAGTCTTAGCATCTGGATACTCAGTCACTGCCTCCATCAAGTCATCCTTAGACAGGCAGAACAAATCAGAGTAGCCCAAACTGCGAATGTTGGCTGTTCGACGATTTCCCATTTTACTACCTTTTATGTTCAGAATGCTGATTTCCCCAAAGCAGCTGCCAGCAGTGAGAAGAGCGTACTGAGTGACCCCGTCATCAGCCACCACTGCCAGCTTCCCCTCTTTAATGATGTACATCTCCTTTCCTATGTCCCCTTTCCTGCAGATGTAGTCCCCTGGACTGAAGACCTGCGGGCGTAGCTTGAGCACGAGCTCCACCAGCAGTCCTGCCTCACAGTCTTGAAAAATGCGGACTTTCTTCAGGGTCTCCAGGTGTACATTTATAGCAATCTCAGCACGTAGCTTGTTTGGCAAGTTCTTTAGCACCTCCTGCTCGTCGATAGCTTTCTTGTTGGTCCAGAGGTAGTCAAACCATTTAATGACACGCGTCTCCAGTTCTTTGCTGACTTTACGGAAGTGCATGTAGTGTTTGATGGCATCAATCCGAGCTTGAAACCCGGCACGCGTGGCATTCATGTTGGCAATCATAGAACCGACATTTCCCACAATTGTAGCAAAGATCAGCACCCCAACAAGGAAGTCAAAGACCACAAACAGGTACTCTTCATCTCGCACAGGTGCAGGCATCTCTCCAATAGTGGTCAGAGTAAGAGTGGACCAGTACAGGCAGTAGACGTAACTCCGAGTCAAGGAGGAGTACTCAGGTTTGGAGATGTTTGGGAACACCCAAGTGTCTGAGCCAAATCCTAAAGACTTAGATATAGCGTAATAAATGCAGGCGTTCCAGTGAATGATGACCAGGATGTAAAGCACCAAGTTGCCAATACGGAAGATGTTGGGGTAGTTGGTGCGTGTCTCAGTGCGGTCAAAGAATTCAAACATGCGTGGGAAGCGCAGCAGGCGGTTGAACCTGAGCTGTGGTGTGTGGATGCCGGTGGAGATGTATGCCAGGTCAGTGGGCAGGATGGACACCACGTCCAGCTTGAACTGTAACGTTCGGACGTAGTTGTCTCTGAGCTTGGCATGGTCCTTCACCAGTAAACCCTGTTCCAGAAACCCTAAGACAAGAAACGTGGAGCACACATTCAGGTGAATAGTGAGTCACTGTTGTGTCTTTGAAAAACAATTCATATTGTGGGATGAAGCTAAACCGCAACTTCCAGGTGCACTGATCAAGATTTAAGTAAGAATGGATCGAATTCCGATGTTTCATGTCAATGGTGGTGAATCATTGGTTAATGGGCTGAAAGTGGCATAAACTATTTCCACCAGGACTGTCACATGTTTCCACAAGTAAAAGCATTTGCCATTAGAATCATTTGAAAGATAAATATCTTTGAATAATCACATCAAAAGTATACACACGGGCCCTTTAAGGCTTAGCACTTCTGTTGTGTAATACAGCTACATTGTGCATTGAGGCCAGAAGATGGATTTTAAAATAGATAACCTGTGCGAAGTCGGACGCAAGTGTCCATTAGGTACACAAGGTCAGAGAGGTAGTCCAACACCAGCCAGCAGATGTAATTGCCCACCTGTAACTTGTCAAAGCATGCCCTGTGAATATAAAAAGAAACATGATTTACTGCTCCAGTCAAAGAAGTGGACAGTACACCCATTCACTACACCCATCACCTGTCTCTGGAGGCTGCAGGGCCCCTGCAGATAATGGCTGTGGTGTTATTACCTCGCTACAACAAGGAACCAGTTGTAGAGCACCGCCGTGGCGATAACAAATAACCAGCGGTAGTAGGCATTGTCAGACGGAGATACCACAAACAGATTCCACTTTTTCCTGAAAGCACGGAGAGAGGTGTGGCTTGTGTAAGCTGTGGCTTATGTTTCTGTAAAGTAGCACATATTACTGCAAGACAGAAGCAGCTGCAAGTTATAAAGCAAAGCAATACAACATCCCTGCAACAAATATTTCTAACAACTGAGAATGTTAGTTTGTTGGTGTGATGACTTGTCTATGTGGTCATTTGTAAGGCTTTGTGCTGTGGTGGTGTACTGTATTATACTGAGAGGTGTTTCCAGTATTTTCCACCTTCTTTTCCTTATTTAGTGAAGCAAAAGCGGACATAGGAATATAAACTACAGCATTAAAACCACCAGTGTTGACATGCCCTTTTTTCCCCCAAAACCTTTATTTAAACAGGCCTTGTCTATGACATAATGAGAACTTTGAGGCTTGATTTCTGCACTGAAATTTCCCTCTGATTTGATCATATGTTGCTCTTTTATGACTTCTGGGCAAAATTAACCCTAAACATTAACACTGTGTGCACATGAGGAGCCCCATGACCCTTAAAGTGTCGCCTGCTATCAACAGTATTTTCAAAATGATTTATGTCTTAACTAAGGTACTATTATTAGACTATTATTACAAACAGTTGTGTTGGATTACATTGCAACTGCATGCAATGCATATCAAAGCACAGAGTAATGGTCCAGGCAGGCAGGCAGGCATACCTGAAGATCCCTTTGGCATTGTTGCCATTGGCATCCGGCTGCGTGTTGCTGATGCGGCTGGGGGCCATTTTCAGCTCAGGGCCACGAAAGCGCTCCATGAAGGAGTCTGGCCGCTCCTCCTCCTCCAACAGACTCCTGTGTGCCCATTCCCTCAGTCTCACCACCAGGCTCACCAGTCTGACGCACACACACAGCAAACACTGAAGCTCTTTAAAAACATGTGTGAGTCACAGCTGGAGCTAAAAGAACTTACTCAGCACACACGAGAACAAAACCAGGGCAGTGTAATAATTCAGTTTATTAAAAACATTAAATGGTTATTAATGTACGATGCCATCAGAGGGAGGACTGGCTGTCCCACCAGATGCTATTCCTCCAGCACAGACACGAGCGCAGCAAGTCCACCACATCTTTCCCCTCAGAGAGGTCAAACAGAGGCATTTAGATAAATGGACAACATCCTTTAAAGACCACAAACAATGAAGCATTATGGGAAATACTGAGAAACCAATACGTTTAACTGGACTAGAGCCTTGTTTGGTTAGACGATTCTCCCAAGGTTTCCCAATTAATTTGACATGTTTGAAACAACACAAGCATGGTAAATTGTTTGGGGAAAAACATCCTCAAAGAAGGAATCTCGGCATCCAGTTTAAGGTTTTTGACTCCAGGAACCTTACTGACTTTACTGTAAAATTGGGGTCTTGAATGTGTACTTTTATCCAACCTGTGGCCTTAAAAGCACTTGAACAAAATACTTTCAGCACCTATTGTACTTGGTGTGAGGAAACAGTCATGATCTGTTTCTAAATAGTCTGATCAATCAGTTTCTAAAGGTGCTGTGAAGGAGGCTGCTGTGCTGTGCTGTGCTGTGCTGTGCTGTGCTGTGCTGTGCTGTGCTGTGCTGTGCTGTGCTGTGCTGTGCTGTGCTGTGCTGTGCTGTGCTGTGCTGTGCTGTGCTGTGCTGTGCTGTGCTGTGGGTTGTTACAGCTTTACCTTGAGATAGCTCCGCTCCTCTGAAAAGAGTTTCTGGAGTTGCCTCCGTGAGGGTCAAGAGCAGCGACCCTTTGGAGCTCTGAGGATGTGTCATCGCAGACGGACGGCACCCTGGGAGATAAGAACATGAGTGTTTTGCTTCTCTCAAACAACCCTCTGAGACAAACACATCCTAACACAGGATTTAATCGTTGCTGTCACCTGCTGAGAATACTCTCGGCTCTCTCGATCTCCTCCTCTAAGGTGGTCTTCACTGACAGATTGTGTGGCGACCGGTCTCTCTCCGCCACCTGGCCTGTCATCTTCAGATCTGCAGATGCGGGCAAACACTCATATCACATGTATTGTGTATGTGATTGTGTTGAGCATGTTCTCATGTGGTCTTACCTTCAGTGACAGTGTGGCAGCAGAGCAAAGTGTTTATGGTGCGTATGACAGATTATAGTCAGGGGACACCTGGGGGGACGACTGGGAGTGTCTTCCACAGTCCCTCACCTGTCCCGTCACACAGCAGCTGGTTGCTGTAGTGACTGAACTACAAGAGAAACCCGGTGACATGATACTAATGCTACATAAAGTACAGTCATGACGGAAGTTCCCCTAAAACCCATATCAGGCCACTAAACGTAGCATCCCTCACCCCTGAAACCACGAGGGCAGGGACACACTCCCACCCCCGCAGCTCAGAGACAAGATGAGGTGTTTAGGCGACTGTTACCATTGTATAACTAATTGGTGGATCATTAACGAAAACACACCCACACACACAGTCAGCCTGAAGCTCAGTGAGCCAATCAGCTGCTCTCCCTCAGGAGCGGCATCGCTTAGGAAACCAGGGTGCTGACTGAAAGCCAAGAGGGTTCACTAAACCAGCAGCAAAAACTGCCAATTCAACTGCAAAGAGACATGCGCCATGTCCTACTGTTAGTGTGGCCCAGAAAAGCAGCTCAGCTTATTATTATTTTGGAAATGCTTTATTTTATATTTATTTTATGGGTCCATCATTTCTGAATAATTTCCCAAATGTTTTGTAGAAAGTTTCCACAAAGAAAAATGGCATTTTGTATTAATTGTGGGATTTATTCCAGCAAACAAACAATTTAACCTACAGTGCTGTATAAGGAGAAAGTTGCTAAAAATTAATGAGAAATTAATATATTTTCACTTTGGTTTAAATGGAGCTTTTTTCAGATTCCTATTTTCCCTATGATTAGTGCTAAATTAAGTAGTTATATCTAGGAAATTACTAGAAAATTACAGCCCTTTAAATAAAGCTTACTTTTTTAAAATCAAACTTATGAAACGTGACAAGATTTTTTCTCCTGTAATTGCATTTATTATATATTTTATTATTTAATACGTTCTAAGATAGAGCTATTTGCTTTGCTAGCATTACACGGTGCTGTAAACATTTTTTACTTGAACAATATTACATCAACATTAAAGGTCATTGTCATTAAGTTGTATTCCTAACACATTAGCAATGTTGGTTAACAGCATTGTAATTAACTAAAAAGAGAGAGAGAGAGCGAGAGAGAGAGAGAGAGAGAGAGAGAGAGAGAGAGAGAGAGAAGAAAATGATGGAAAAGATCAGTTCTCACTCGCCTTTAGTCTTACCTTTAGTTTCCTTCAGTTTCTCCAATAAAGTCCTTATGGTGACTTCACACAGACACACCCAGAGCAGCTCTCTCCCGGCCAATCCATCCTCAGTGCCCACAGTGGATGTTATGAGAGGAAAAATCAAACTGCGCCCAACACAAAAAAAAAAAGAAAAAAGAAAAGAAAAAGACAATCACAAGTCCCGCTCTTGCAACATTTTCTGTGAGCCTCCTCTTGAAGTGCGTTCCCCTCTTCCCCTGAGGAGCAGGAGCACGTGGTCCACCTGATCCTCGGATGGACGGAGCACAAGCAGGAGGCTGGCAGGATGAGAGGTGCAGGGCGGGGAAATCTTTGAATGCTCAAGAGTCCAGATGTCAGTTTTAGAGTGAGGAGTCTTCAGGGGAAACAGCAGACAGTTCAACAGGCTTTTTCATTCATTGTGCATTAATACACTGGACTTATATGGTGGAAAATGTTTGACTATTTACTTGAAATGTTGGCTTGCAGTGGTGCAAAGTAACTAAATACATGTAGCCAATTTCTGATTTTGACTTATTTCCAATTCATGCTACTTTCTACTTTTTCTCCACTGCAGTTTTTCACAACCTTTTTGGCTTGTGACCCCTTTCAGTAAAAACAGGGGCTCTTCTTCATATTTCAGTTACCTGTAAAATGTTAGCAGTAAACCTGTCACATGGTTATTCATGATATTTTCAGTAACTGTTCAACTGTTAGCCCAAAGAGGTCAAATTATCAATTTTTTCACTAAAAAAGCAAACATTGCATCATTATTAATGATCTGTAACAGTAGATGGTAAATGGACTGCATTTATTTAACATTTTTCTCGTCTACTCACCACTGAAAGAACTAATGTCAGACCACTCATTTCATACATAATAGTTTGTGTAAGTCACAGGGGCCGTTTCTGCAGAACAAGTACATCTACCCTTTTAATCAATCTTTAATTTCTGATGCTATAATGGACTCTGGTGCTTGTGATTTGATGCCATATATATAGAGCCAAACCCTGCTCTCAACACCACACAGACACACTCCATGATGCAAATGGAGCTTGAAAATCCAGATGATGAAGGCCACAGGAGACAGTCTCCTCATCATCCAGCTCTCTGACAGTCTCAGCTTTAATCAGATCCTTGGGAAATGGAAGGACTGGAGAGTTACTGAGAAAGCCTTCAGGGAGTGGAGCCCAGAGGACTTTACATATGACTGAGATTCAGGCCAGTGAACAGTAAACTACAATCTGCCACCACTATCCCCTGTTGTACTACAAGATTGTTGGTGGAATGTAAAGGAAATCCTGTCTGATAGCAAGAGAGAAGAGAGTTAACAGATCAAGTGTGTCCAAAGAAATCACTTATTATTATGGAAACATAAAGATTACAGCTATACATCTCTGATTAATGATAAATTAAAGTAGGCTTATTATTTCTCTATGGCTCCATTTAAGTGAAATCTTAGCCGCAGGGGGAGGAACACACACACACACACACACACACACACACACACACACACACACACACACACACACACACACACACACATATCCAGTATATATATGCATATACACCTCATAAAAGAGGTGCTACCTAAGATGGGTACTACAAATGAAAAAGAGGGGAAGAACATAAGAGCATGAGGGCTGTAACGCAAACAGAAACTGAAATAAGAGTAAGGAGAAGCAGACAGCATTAAAAAAAAAGGAGGTCAAAGCTTGACTCGTGACAGAAATGTTAAAGGAGTTCATGTCTGCTGCGGGTGGTTCAAATGGAGAAGACACCCTAATTCCCCCAGCGTGGGATTAATAAAGCTATGTCTTATCAAACAGCTACCAGCAGCCTGTTAGCTTAGCACAAAGACTGGAAGCAGGGGGAACCAGCTATGTAGTCTTGACTCCAGAAAGTCACTGCACCTGGTTTATACCCCCCGTAAAAGGCAATGATAAGTGGTTAATACTTATGTTGCACGGAGCCAGGCTAGCTGTTTCCCTGTTCCCAGCCTTTATGCTAAGCTACGCAGAGCAGCTGCTGTGTTTTTAAATGACAAACACCAGTGCTGAACGGTTCCTTTAAATGTGAGTGAGATGCATTGCATTTCTATTATCAGGTGTTTCTATTATTTTGTCCACCCCATCTAAATGTATGGGGCTAGACTGAATGTGAGAAACAGCAGCACAAGCTACAGCCTGAAAATGACCATATGGTTGATATTTTGAACAAATTTGACGCTCAAAACTATAAAGACAAAACACACAAGCAGTTTTCAAATTCATATTTATTGTTACATGTAAAGCACTTAAGAGTAGACAAACAGACCAAATACAATTTGGCCACTGTCGTAGAATATTGGGAAACTACCTGGAATGAAGTTACTGTTTATATTTGGTAATGTTGAATACAATAGAAAAAAGGAAAAACCTTAAAGCGTGAGTACAAGTTGTCTTTGAGACAAGAGGAAGGCACAGCAGAAGCCAGGAGAGTCCAGTCAGCCTGCTCCTCATCCGACGCAACAGACACACACACATAAACAAAAAACAAAACAAAAAAAAAACAAAAACAGAAGCCCAGAAGGACAGAGACTGGACACCTAAAAACAGCATTTACCTTAAGTCATAATCCCAAGACACAAACAAATGACGCGCACAAGAATACAGACAGCACATCAGGCCGGTCACTACTCTCATCTGACCATATGGTTTCTGTATGTAGAAGTTTATGGTGCCTGTTATTAATACATGCTTGAGCTCTAAGTGCCAGGCAATGTTCGGGTGTTTTCCAACATGTGCTACACCTAAACATCCACCTGTGCTTTTTTTTTGGTCTTTTATCACCTTGTCGAGCATGTATCGGTTAAGTGCGATATTCCGGAATGTGTGTTGCTTAGTCAAGGATATACTTTACTTATCAGTCTGAGTAAAAATATGTAAACAACCTTGCAGCTGGAAATATGCATACTGGCTTTATAAAAAAAAAAAAAAACAGCATTCTTATACATCAAAACTTCTGCATATTGAAAGTAACAAGTTGTCCTCTGTAACAGGAGACCCATCTCTTTAAAAATTTTAGTGTTGTTGACTCACCTTAAATAAGAGGACTGCACATTATTCTTCGGTAGACACCTCAAAAGAGGCAGGGATACATGCAAATTTTGACTTCATACCGTTGTGTTATTCTCATTCAACAACAACAACAAAAATAAACATTCTTCATTCCTTCAGTTGGTGGAGCTCTTTCATAACAATAATGGCTTGTGGGTATGAGTTTGGGAAGTGTCACAATGATCCCAGCCAGTGCCTTAGACTCGCTTCATCCCCCGACCCATCAAGCAGGCAAAGACTGTCATCACCATTTTCGGCTTGACCTCCACGAGGTCTTCTGGGAGAGCGTAGACACGGGCTCCGATCTTCCTCGCCATAGAGACGGCGTATCTGTGAACAACAAAAAGGTTGACCTGTTTAAAATTGTTCAGTTTCCAGATTAGCTGCTGCCTCTCTCTCTTTTTGGCACAGAAAAATCATACTTGGCGTTCTCCAGCTTGTCGTCTTCGCTGAGGTTGCCGGTTTTTATCAGGTCGTAGCTGATGCTGCCGGGCTGGATGGCATCTATCAGTTCCAGTACCGCCAAACTGCTGCTGATCTCCTTGTCCTGATCACGACACGGCACTCAGATTAAGGATGGAATACACAGGCATGCCTGACTCATGGGAAAATGTGTGGAGGAAACAGAAATTCACCTTAAAGCTTGAGATCTTGGTTGATTTTCCAGCATCCGCCAACGTTTTGTTCACCCACTTTAAAATGATGTCATCATTCACTTTCTGTCCGTCACCCAGTTCCTCCAGTACATTCAATGTATATCTGAAAGAGTGGAGAGGCAGCGTGTTTGTTATGCATACGAAGCGAGCGCTCCAGTTTAATTAAAAAACAGAACACCACAGAAGAAACTTGAATTCTAATCTTGCATTTTAAGAACAAACACCAAACTTTAATTGCAGCCCAGACTTCTGCTTCGCTGTGATTTTTGGGTCACTCAGACATTGCTGACTCTGACACATGAATTACGGGGAACTACTAAACATGTCAACACACATCCTTTGTGACAGGGAGGCAACGGAGTTTATGGAAATGTGGTCTCAACGTGGAGGAACACACACATTAACAACACCACTGGCATGAAATAGAAGTTACCAACTACCAGCTCCTTTGAAACGGTTTACAGTAAACATACAGTTTTCACGGTGAATCGGACAATGAAGACAATGGTGATTGTAGTGTTTGAAAATACCACACAGAGACACACTGACTGAAAAACAAATCGGCGGCTGGTTGCAGCAGTATTCATTTAGCATCGTGGTCGTGTATCCAGTTAACCGAACGGTTTGATTTGTTTTTTCCTCTTCAGAAAAGCTCAGTAATCCCTTGAGAGTAACTGACTTTTGAGTCTCCTGGTCCCAGAAAAATACATTTGAAGGCCCTCATTTGTCATTTTTTTGTTCTTTATATATCATGATGCATAAAAAAATACTTGTTTTCATTACTTTAATTTGCTATTTCTTCTTTTCTGAAGTGATCCTAATGTAGTTGTGCTTTACCTTCTCATCAGCTGCCACACCATTGCCAGAGTCAGGGTAGCGTTGCCATCGTTCAAGTCCTGCCCGCCGATGCCAACGAGGGAGAACTTGGCTGTTTTGCCCAGTTCCACTGCATAGTTACAATTCTCCAACTAAGGACACAAAATGAAAATAGCTGTTTAAACATCCAAAACCTCCACTCGGAATGACTGAAAATGAATCTGATTTACCTTTTTCATGTTGGTTCCGATCTTGGGGTAAGGCGGCTTGTTGACCTTGTTGTTCCAATCAACGGGCACTTTGATCTTCTCATAGAGTTGAAGGATTACCATGGCATCCTGTAGGTCTCTGTTTGATAAACATTCAAATTAAAGAAGATAAAAGAGAAGAATAGAAGACCCTACGAGGTGTGTACAAAGAGAGATTAACTGTGTTCTCGGATTTCGATTGTGGCACGTACCCATACAGATGATTGACATGTGGGTTCACTCCCAGAGAGTTCATCCAGTTTCGGAATGTCCTCTCTTCTCGTGTCTCACCTAGACAGCAGAGGATCATGGGATTTAGGGGGATGTCAGGTGACATAGCTGGTGACCATACTGGAGGTCTCAGTAATAGTGAGTATATTTCTAAATATGCAGCTTGTCCGTCTCATCAGCTCTTTCTAAATAATTCTCAGAGGTCTGAACTTTAACTTTGTTGCTCACCCAGTCATGAATATTTAATTTTCTATAGAATTACACAAGTTTTCTGGAGTTTTAAGACCAGGTTTAGAAGGACAAGAACTGAAGACTAATTCAGTCGACAGTTATAAATACCTTAGCACAACCAACACACCAGTGGACCTCCATGATGGTACTAGATATGGATACTGGGAGATAGGTGGAAAAACTACACAGCTGGAATATTAAAAGTTAATGATCAAATTGAAAAACTGACTTCTGCTTTTCATGCCCACCTTCCAACAGTCCCCAGTCGATGTCCTCATTCTCAGGTTTGGTCAGCGCTGGATATTTGTTGAACAGATTGGCCACAAAGGCAAGGTTGAGTTTGGGGTTTCCACTGACGACGTCAGCTGGGGTGACAAACTGTCGACAGCCGAGCTTGTCGGCCTGCTGCAGCATGGCCTCTGCCCTCCTTATGTCGTCCCTCTCCTGAACAACACACAGAGCACAGCCTCACATCAGACACACCGTACAGCTGCTACCATGTGCTGGAGATACCCAGCGGTGAGTGCCGACTGTCACAGCGCTTACACTGAAGCCGCTCATGTCAATGTCTATGCGTGGCTGGTCTTCCTCAGTGCCTTTCGGAGAGATTTGATTCAGGAGGTGGAAATAGGCCTTTGAGTCCTGGAAAATAATATAAAAAAAAAAATTGTACAAATGAATGAGCAAGAAAATCCACTGTGGAACATACTTGGAATTTTTGTTTCATTAAGAAAGCTGTACTCCAACTGAGGTACTGATAAACTTGAAACTGCCTGTGAGCAACTCTTACTGCGCACAATAAGTTTTGTATGTTGTCTACCACCTGCTTAAATGCAGTATTTACAGCAGATGTTTTGGCTTAGGCATTTATTAAGTAAAAGCTATGACATGACTCAGAAAAACTGATAATGACTTTTAAATTGTATTTCATAGAATTAAAACACACAAGCAATAGTCAACCAAGACATGGCATGAGAAGAAAATACACAGACAACCAGACAGGTGCAAAGGACAGGTGCAGTAGCTTGTGCACCTGCCTGGTGGATTTATGGAGTGGCCTCAGAGTGTCATGCAATATCCTCCCAATAAATACTGTACATCTGACACAATAATTGTTATTATTCATCTGAATTTCCTTAGTAGGCAAAGAAACAAAAGCACTTTTTAAACCACAAAATGTGTAACAAACACGTCTCGGTCTGCTGAGAGCTAAAAGACGCTGCCCTTTCAATACCATTTTTGGAGCAGTGTAGGCAGATATTAAAGTGAGTTTGTGCAAACATAATCATGCACTGTCTGGCCCAGTGTGCAGACAGATAATTATGTTGTTGGAAATGAACCAGTGAGAAAAAAAAAAAAACATCTTCCTAAGAATTTAAAACCCAAACTTTTTATTTATACTGCATGCAGGCTCACCTTGATGTCACAGCTGAAGTTGTTGATCTTCTGCCAGCCAGCATTTTCCAGGTGAAAGTTTGCCCAGCGCAACAGCAGCTCTTCTGGAGACAGCTTCATCAGGTCCTCCAGGGTCTCCCCGTCTCTCAGCAATGCTGCCAGTGCTGTGGAGGAGTGTTAATGATCAGTTAAGCTACTTGACAACAGACGAGGAGACGCTAGTGATAGGAACACGGACTCAAATATGACTTGTGTAATGTCTCTATCAACTACGGCCTGTACCTTCATTTCTGCTGAGCTCGATGTCGGCAAACAGACCGATCTTGATGATCTGCCACAGAAGGCCCAGCACCAGGTGAGGCTTCCCCTCCTTCAGGTCTAAAGCGCCAATGTTCACCACATGGCAGCCAATAGCAGAAGCCGAGTTCAGGGCCAGGTTCAGATTCTCCTGTAAGTTTCAAAGAGTCAGCTGTTGGAAAATTCAAGTCCAAAGTTAAGAGAAACTTCAGCCCTGAAAAAAGCAAATTGACCTGACCTGTATTGTAAACGGTGTCAGCTTCTTCTTATTTATAGTCCTCTCATCGATAGTGTCTGGCACTGACAGGTTGATCATTTTGCTGCGCAAACGTACAAAATCACATAGAAGACAATGTTAAATAAGGCAAAGAATAGCAGCCTGAATACTCATAGTGGACAAAAGATGAATGAATGTGTGCAAACTCTTTAAGGAACTCCAAAATACAATTTTCCTTGTGGCCAAGCTGTTTAACATTCCAACCATGCAATTACAACGTCCCCAGAGTCCAGCTGGGGAACTATGTCGCATGTCATCGCACATCTCCCTCTCTCCCCTCATTTCTTGTATATACTGAATACTATCTAACAAAAGGGCAAAAGTGCCTCATTTAAACTTTTTACAAATTTTGCCTCTCATTGTGGTGATCAACGCTAATTAAGATGATGCATGCACATGTAAAAATTAGACAAAATGGCGATACTATAAGAAACATCACTTTTCAGCTCTGAAATCTGCTTTGTGCTCATCTAAAAACTGACATGATAAATTGTTGATTGCTTGTAAGACTTAAAACCTTTTTTAGCTGTTCAATGTTAACTGCCATTCAGCCCAATATGATCTACCTTTACAATGGTGTTTGCAATTTACTTAATGTTTAAGTCATTTTCTGTTTCAGCTGATGTTTGTGATCCTTAAACTGGTGATTTGACAAAAAGCGACATATAAATGGAAGAATCATTTATGGATATTTTTCTAGTTCTGTAATAGTATCAATATCTCTTCTGTAATGCGAGGCAGAATGTTGTGGTGGTTGACTGAGATTCCCTGACACAGGCTGATATTTGTCTTCTCCTCAGCCAGAATGTGATCACAACATTAAGTGCAGTGAGATGCAGGTATTTGACATTTACTTCACAAGGGAGGGAGGGAGGAGTTGTGTTGCTAGCTTGAAGTGAAAACTCTCACCAGAGGACTATACCGTCTCCGACAGACGTGAAGAGAGAGTCTGTGTTGGGGTCCATGGGCAGGACATGGTTGCAGTCCGAGTCCTTGGCCAGAGCAGTGTTGATCCAGTTCACAAAGGCATATCGCTCCTCCTCTGTAACAATGATCATAAACAGGCATCAGTTAAACGCTCGATTTAAACAACATAAAGTGACAGTATTGCTCATAATGACCCATTTCAGTGGGTCACATTGTCCATTATGGGTTTCTTCGATGGTAAATGGCACTTCTGTAGCTGGAGCGCAGAGGGTACAAAGTCAACAGTTTATGACAAGCTTTAACAGCGGCTGGAGAGAGGAAGGAGACATTACCAGAGAACGAGTGTTGTGTGCCTTCACACATCCCTCCGATAGCCAGGATGCCTTCTTTTCTGTTGATGGCTTTGCGGAAAGTTTTCGCGATTTCACTGCTCCTCAGCTCCTGCACGATCTAAAAAGAGACCAGAGACCGCTCAGAGACAAATCAGCCCCGTGCCACTACCATCCTACATTGTTGTTCTAGGCTGAAATATATTGTCTAACATGAACACGCAGTGGCCACTTTATTAGGCACAACTATCTAATCTAATGCAATTCAATACAACAGCTCAGCCACAAAGTCTGCCAGTATGAAGTTTATGGCGTTTAGATTTTTTTTTAGATGTAATTGCATGTTTATTACTAAAGTCATAGTTAAAGGTGAGGTGACTACATGAGGGTGGCACCTCTGAATATAAAGCAGTCCAGCACAACACCACCACTGACTAAACACAGACACAAAACCTCAATGCGAAGAACATAAAGTAGTATCAAAAGCAGTATAAAAAAACTAAAAAACAAAACAAAAGCTAGACTTTATGTAGATCACTTTATGTACATGTGTATCTAATAAAGTGCCCATTGATCTGTATACCACTCTGAATATCTGCAAATCTATTAAGGAATCACAACCAAAAAGAAATAAACTCTTCAGCTGCAGTAAGTCTGTGTAAAAGCCTCAAACATCTTCTCTTGTTTTACTGTTGTTTGCGTCCCTTGCTGTCTTGTCCATCTCCTGCTACCCATCATGACAGCCAAGGTCACTCGGCAGACACAACAGTACTGCTCAAGTTTCTCCTCACTGGCGTGAAAACATAAAGTCAACCTGGAAGCTGAAGGGCTGAGAAGACACGGTGAACATCTATGCTAGTGACTGAGGTCCAGGAAGATGTCGTGTTGATGGGTTCATAAATGCTGCTGATGTTGTGTTGTTCATTTAAGTACAGTGTAGTGATGTAAAGTGAGACATCACATCTAAGTACTACAGTGTTGACTGTGTGAGTGCCAGTATGTCATTAGTGTCATCAACAGTAACACTAAACCACTAGAGCTATGGCTGTTATCATCCTTGACACAAACACCACCCTAAGGCTTGTCCCTACATCCCAATAATTAATAATTATCTGTAAACACTAAATTAGTCTCAACAACAACTAATGGGGGCATAGAAGGCTCCGTGGTGTGAGCTCATACTGTATGCAGCTTATCAATAACACACAGCATGTGAGCTGCTTCAGACAAAGCTGCTTTGAAAAAACATATTCTATGCTAATAGGCGTGATATTTCCTGAAGCTGAAGTTATCTCTGCTTCATCGGTGACCTCAGCCCCACAGACGCTGAGTGTGACCACAATGAGCTATTTAGCCTGGCACCATGAGACTTGTTTAAAAAAAGCACAGCACAATTTATCACAAACATACACAAGAGTCATACACATTTTTGGGCACTCTAGGTAAAAGACGCAACCTCAACAAGAAAATCATGACCTTTCACAGACGATAAGATTTCCATTAAATTCAGCAAATTAGCAAAAAGCTTTTTGTTTTATCTTAACACGCACATCTATGGGCAGTAAAGAGCACATCCACATTCATTCCCCATGCATTAAATCTGGGTTGTTATCGTTACCTAAGAACATATTTTATGGCTTAACACACACCCAACTAACACAATGGAGCAGTGCCGTTTAGCAGCTAACTGGAAGTCCACCGTGGTCCTCCCTTCCCGCCAGCACATGAACACAGTTTAACAGCCAAATCCAAGTTTTGCAACTGAACAGCAATGCAACCTTAAATGGCACATCTGAACACAGTTGCCCTGTGAATGGCTGCTCTCCCTAAACGACTGCTCCCTCATCACTGCTGAAAATAGTGGAACTCACGCACTCACTTTGCTGACCTCACTTCCACATTCCTTGAGTATATCTGTGTGTGTGCGCGGTTTGTAGAGGCTTTTCAACTCTGTTGTGCATGTAGCTGCTAAAAGTTGCTTTGCATACCGGCTCCATTCAGGAGGGCGAGGTGCTTGTTGGCAGAAGAGAAAACAAAGACCGACAGAAGGTGAGTTCCACTTCACCTACCGCCAGAAACTCGTCAAAGCTGATTTTATTATCCTTGTTACGGTCAAGTTTCTGGATGATCTCTCGAACCACGTATCCTGGTAGAGCATGGCCGGCATTTTTAAGGAGTTCGTTGAGTTCAAAATCACAGATATGCCCATCGCTGTCCAGATCTACAGGAAGACAAAACGAACCATTAGATACCATCAGACATCAGGACATGGGCTGAAAACTCCTGTAACAATGATAGAACAGTGTACAGTGATACAAAACAGAAAGAAATAACAGTCATAACAAGCTGTAACCAGCACGTATTTTAAATACACGATTATTAAATATCCTAATTAATGACAGATATGATAAAATCTACTCACCAATTTTTGAAAAGATCTCCCTCATCTCCTCCTTTTCCTCCTGTGTTATCTTTGCAGACATTTTACTGTGATTGACCTGAGGTGGTCAGTCAGAGAGGTGAGACTGTGGGGAAGAAAATCAGTGAATAAAAGACTTGAGTGGAACCCAATCTCGATCAGCCTCCCACAAACCACATTTCTGCCCCTGAATTGTATCCAGACTGCCGTAACCTTCTGTGCCTTCAGCCCCCTTAACTCGAGTCAACCCTCTCACTGCTTGCTGTCCTGCTCCTCAGATCACAGACTAGCCTCAATTTATCTGCCTCCTTTGCAATGGAGAAATGACCTTTCCACTCTCGGCAGAACAAAATACCTTCAGTATCTTCTGTCATGTCTAAAAATCTTAAAGCTGTACCTCATATACCCGACCCCGCCCTCTCATCCCCCACCCCTGCTGATCATATCTACTGTTCTCCGCAGTTTCTTGCTTGAGCTCTTTTCCTTTTCCAAGTACGTCTCTCTCCCATAATCAAAGTAATTTCCTGTTAGCTCCATTGTATAGCAATGAGCCCATGCTGTAAAAAAAACAAACAAAAAACAGCCAGAGTAACTCCAGACACACTGAAACAGAACGTCCAAATCCTCTCAAGCTGACCACTTTTGCTGTAATCTCCTTATGCCCTTTTATCTGTCCTACAAATGGAATTAAATCATTTTATTTTAGTCTTTAAATACTCTTTCAAGCAAACTGAGCTAGCTGTAAAGAAAAGCGATGGAGAGCGCATCCAGTTTTATGTGACAATGCAACATCTGGAATATTTGTGAGCCTTCTGTGAGGGCTGCCCCTCTGAAACGTAAAGGACCTTGAGGCTCTTCTATCAGGAATTTGTATGGGTTATATTTTAAAATTTTAGCTGAGGTAAGTGCCCCACCCAGCTGAAAACAATCATTTAAATGTGTGAAGACTAACTTCACATAACAAGGCTACAGCCAGGAGACTAGTTATTCTGAGAGTTCCTTTGCTTGACTAAGAACTCTGTGTTTCTGAACTCCTCTGAGGGCAACGCAACCATTTGAAAATCACCGAGTATAAGGAATTCCTCTGAGTACCTCCTTCCCGTTCTGTAGTGGCAGAGGAATGCATGAGGCCTAGGCAGATCGAGCTTCACTTACAGAGAGGTGGGCAGGGTGTACTGCCCGGCTCTCGATGACTAAACTGGTGTGTTGGCATTCCTTTCGAACACAAGTGTTCAGAAAACAAAGATGAGGCTTATACTGCGGTCAACTGGAGATCACAGATTTTTCCAGACAGAAAAGTGTTCCCATTCCCTGATTTAAAGTACAGATTGTTGATTTTCACTGTGTATTAGTCAGAAATCCTGGGCAAGGCCATTTCTGGTTTCCACAGTGCCGCATGTTTAAAACCATATTAGGAAATAGTTGACTGTCTAGTTAGTCAAATGGATCACAATCTACCTGATTATTAGAAATAATTCTTAAAAGCAATCTATGCTTGAATGGGTGAATTTCTTTGAGTGCTTTCAGCCAGTCTCTCTGTGGCCACAGCAGCCTCACGGGCACACATTCAAGCAGAGAAACAATGAACAAAAGTCCAGTAACGGTGCATCCTCTTTCATGAATGAAACTATTAATAGTATTCATGAAAGATGATTCAACAGTAGCCATGTGGTCAAGATGTGTCTCAGTTCCTGTAATGCTACTCTTCCAAACAAAACAAACTGATGAAATGACAACACTTTGACTGACAAAATCAAAAATGAGCTTGTTGTCAAATGAGATGTAAAACAGTAGAAAACTGGTTCTAGGGAACAACAGTAATACGGGCACATTTGTCACTTTAATCAGCAAAAACACTAACAGAGATGCTTTTAAATGCCACCCTATGAAGCCCAGAGAACAGGGTGTTTTTCTTCTACAAAGTAACACTAAATCGTGGCGAGCACAAACTCCTGAGTAAACGATTAGGAAAATGACGATGCCAGCGTTGCTATATTTAACTTCTCTCCAGAAGGATGTGAAATGTGGCTGCTGAAGTCAGCCCAGCTACAATAAGGGCCGACAAACATTACGTCTTTGCCAGCCCCTGTCACACCCTCGACAGAGGGAGAGTGGAAACAGAAGAGGGGTTAAGTACACGGAGCAAGGGCACAGATGGCAACAGACAAATGTGAGACGTATCACTGCTGCAATAGAAGAATAGAGGGTTTGTAGTCACTGTCACAAACCACGGCAATAAGTCCTGTGTCATGCTAGAAAATGAGTTCAGAGTGTCAGGCTCCAAAGACAGTTGCTGTCTTTGACAGCTGAACGGTGCACTTCGAGAGAAGAGAAAATTCCTGCACTCTTCAACTAAGTGCAACAGCAAACTTGGCTCATGTACGCCTGAGAGCACATCAATACTACTGACAGAGTCCAAATCAGTCAGTGCTTGGCTACAGAGCAAGAGTTTTAACATAAAATGATGCTGCCATTCTTTTGACTAATAAATACAATGACAAAAAATATTTGGAATATTTGGAATAGATGTTGAAATTTTGAACATTAGACTAAAAATAAGGAGGGATTCAAAAAGCTCCAGTGGGATGCAGTAACATGAAATAAAAACTAAAGACGCAAGTCCTACACACATCTGTGTAAGTTGTCAGTATCCAGGTCACGTGACATCCAGCAGTAGCAAAACAAGAGCAACTGGACTTGTTTTGTAGTCTTTAATATAATTCACCACTCCTTCAAGACGTCCTCTCAGTTCTCTTGCTCTTGTTTTACAACTAGATATCACACATATGCAAGTATTTCTTTCCAAGCACCAGCTTTAATTGTGGAGCCAGAAAAAGCACGTTGACGCTGTTTACAATCGCCTTTGATAGATCTTTCAGTCAATTTAAAGCAGAGGGCTGATCCCAGATGGCTGAGTTAAATGTGCAGAGCCGACACACCCCGTCCTGCCAGTGTTTCATCCACACAGTTACATGGGAAATATGAGGCACACAAATAGATTTGGGCACTCTTCCCAAGTGTGGTCAAGCTCATACGCACACACCCAACATACTCTGCAAGAATACGAACATTTTTACTCAGTCACAATCGCCTGCAGATGTGATGCAAACTCGTAAACACCGAGCTGTCTGTAACAACAGCCCTTTACTTCCTCTTCAGGCTGTGTGGAAAAGATAAGCATGGCCATCCTGACAGGTAAGGAGGAGGTGACGACAACAAATACTGTATGTGGAGTTTACACAGCTTTGACATCATGTCCAGCTGCGAACTTAACACCATGGGCTGGGTTTAGGAGTATCATAAAAGCTCACCAAGCTAGCATATACAGTGAATCACCATGGAAATATTCAAATGAAATAGTCCCTTGACAGTACCCCTAAATGCTCTCCCGTATACAAGTTCTTACCAAATGAAAGGATATAGCTGTAGCAAAGGATGCAGCACATCAAAGACATTGCAAAGACGTTAGCACAGGAATCCCTACCAACCACCATTTAAGAATGTCATTAGACAGGTTAGGGAGGTACCACGATTAACAATGTGTGTGCTGTTTATGCTTGAGGTAAGCAACCACACCTGCACAGGTTTGCAATTACAGTCACTGTGAAGTACTCCTCCTCAGGCAAGCATGACACATGCTCTTTAGCAAGACACTGGATCGCTCTCTAGTCAAAGGTCATTTTATGTGCCTGACCCCAGACACAAACAAAGGACACAGACATAGAGAGAGTTTCTTTGGGGAGATTAATGACTCACTGACTACAGAGAGTGCTTTCTGATTGGAATCATTTAAAAAAAAAAAAAACATACAAAACTACAACACTTAAAGAGGAGCACAAAAACACAGTAGGCAAAGACAAGTGCATCTAATAACTTGATCACTTTCACTGTGATGGAACACGTCAAGGCACCTGTGTAAAATCCTGACAGCACAGAAAGTGGACAACCTGTTCTTGCGCACAAAATGTAAGCACACTCCCTCACCCGTCCTGCCTGTCTGATTTGTCTTCACAGAGATAACATCAGACATGTAATGTCTGCATTTAAAACACCTACAGCAGGCGCTCTAATGTGGTTCTGCAGCATGCACAAGGGAAAGTGGCATTTTACTTCAGCTGTTGTGAAGCATACTCATACCACACATGCAAGCTCATGGGCAATTTGACCACATCAATCAGGCTAATGACAGGCACAGAGTTAAAATGAATTACAGCTCTTGTCTTTCCCACAAAGGAAATGCAAACAGAATTTTTTCCACTGCTGACACAATTAACAATATTTGCTCTCCTGAGGCCTGATTGTCTTTAACAAATTAACACATTTTCGCAAACACACACCATCTTTAACCCTGGATAGAGAAACAAGAAATACTTAATAATACTGAATAGTTGCCAAAAATCATCAGCAAACAGCAGCAATGCAAGCAAAAGGACCGCTGATGGGCGAATGTATTCACAACACACTTGTTGTTCCAAGTCACAATATTTCTCAAGTTCAAATGTGGGTCTGCCTGATACTATTAGACTTTCTCGCTCGACCCTGTCCCAACAGTGATCCACAACTGGGATCCCAGATGTAAGTTCTCTGCAGCTCCAGATGGCTGGACAGGAAAAATCTGTTAAATCACTCAGAGCAATAAACTAGTTTAAATAAACCACTGTTTTACATGAGCTCAAAAGCACAGAGTAACTAATCGGGCTGTCTCTTTTCAGTGTTAAAACAATTAACTTTCACAGTGTACTGTAACACCCACGTTAATACAGACTATATAAGAGCAATGTCTTTTGGAGGATCAGCTAGACCCACTCATGTACAGTGAGTGAAAGTCCACTGTCCAAACGTCTCATACTAATTAAAAAAAAAAGTGCTGGCATCACATCAAGCGTCAACAGAAAAACATGGGAACTGTCATCAGAAGGACAAACCGGGAACATTTTAACAATTAGCGCAGGCTCCACCCTCGCAGCATCCCCGGTGAACGGCGGCGTGCGAAAGGGTTGAAACTTACGTACTTCTTACTGGGACATTTTTCCATATTCACAAATATGAAGCGATAGAAAAAAAACATGGAGCCTGTGCACACTAACACTGAAATTACTCAAATTAGCACCTACGCGGAGTTACTACTTACCTAAGCTCTGTCTTTAACAAATACTTACTTCTATAAAAGTGACCTGGTCGCAAATTAAATAAGTGAGACTAATTTAACTGAGGATACTAATTTAGTTCAGACCTATTCAGCGCCGTGAGAACGAGTACGCTACAGTGAAGGTGTAGCTAAAGCTAGCCGGCTAACGACAGACGTGCAAGTTTTATGGGCAGGAAACTATCCCTGTTTACTCTCGCAAAGCCACCCCTTCAAACACAGGACAACGGCTATCACAGAGAGGACAGGCTAGGACAAGAATGTTACTCTACAAAATGCTATTGAGACAAACTCTAGCAGTAAGTGGTCGTTGCTCTAGAAGTTGCCAGGACATTGGTACTCACTGTCGTTGCGCCTGAAACTCCAGACAGCGTCCAGCTTGCGGTCCTGCCTCCTCCACGTAGAGACAAAAGTAGACGGCGGTTGGAATGTTTGCCCCGCCCCGTCGGTGACGTCACCTCCAGACGTTGAGATCCGGTCTGTGGAGCCTGGTCTGTGCTGAAAACATGACAAATACAGTGTGCGGTACTGAAAGCGCAGGTTAACTGAGAAAGGTAAAAAGAAAGGAATAATCAGAAGAATATACAATAAAAAATAAGAGAAGAAATAGAAACCAGACAGGAGCAGTTATACTCAAAACAACAGTGCAGTGTACATACAGTACCCACCACCAGTGCTGTACTGAAAGTAATAGGGCAATTTTGTCTCAAGTGGAGGGACATTAGACAGCAAAGTATATGTGAGAGTCACACAATACCATCTATTATAACAACACGCAGCAGAATAACATATAATATGATTACGAAATCATACTTAGTATTTGTCTGTATTCCACGTTCTTCCATTGACCTAGTTCATTTCTCTTCTTATGTACTGTCTTTGTTTTATGTGGACAACATTTGTATGTGCTATATGGGAGAGGTTACAGCTGCATTTTATTGTGCAATCTGGTTGAGCGTGCTCTTAACATAACTGATGGTTTAAAATTAACATTAAAAAAGAAATCATAACATATATGTGGGTGGAGGTATGTATGAGTAGGTTTTATTGTTTATATAAGAGATGTTGCCTCCCCTTGGATCTAGATGAGGCGTAAAAGTCATCTAGATAACATCATCACAAGGTAAAGATGTGGCCCAAAAAAGGCTAAAAGCTAGCCCTGGAAGCAACAAAGTCAGAATATGAACAGACTGAAATCGATTTGCAGTCGAAATTAGGAGGGTAGTGGCTCAAGATTAGTGTGCTTATAAATTATTAATATCCACCCATTCATCAATGCTTCTTCTTTGCAGTGTAACATACAAGAGGGTCAGTCTTTACTGCCGATAAAGGCCTGTCAAGAAGTGAAAGAAATATAAATCATGCTGGGTCTACAAGAAGTCATTGATGAGGTGGGCCAAGGGGAACAAGACTGTGGTTTTAGATGCTCTAAGAAACACAAACTGCCCTCAGGAAAATAGCTTTATGGTGCAATGTGAAAAGAAGTTTACCTGAAGGGTTTATACATTTTTGATTCCTCAAAACATATCAGCAAAATAGTGGAAGCACTTAAAAAATAAATAACTGTGCTGAGGATCTGTTGACCAGTGTGGTAAATGAATCAATCAATCTTACATGATTTACAGTGTCAGTTCAAGGCAGGAAAGGAGACATCAGAAAATGCAAAACATGGTGGTATACATACTGGAGATGTTGACAGCGTTGATGATACTACAGTGGGGAAAATAGTCAAAACAAATTCCATCTGTGTTAATGCCAAGTGTATGTGGGTTTTTGCTTGTGCTGTGTTAAAGGGGAAAACAGACTAGCTGCTTGGCAAAGCAATCTGTGATACAGGGAACAGCAGCGGTTTCTGTTAATCCGAAGCCAAATGCATTATGAGAAAAGCTCAGAGAGTATTGCTGTAATAGATAACTGCAGGTAAGTCATTTGTAGACTGCAAAATGTTGAACAGTCTGTAAAAACACAACAACTGCATGACTGCACAATGTTTGAAGAAGTCATAATGACAAGAGGTTGGATAATGAAAGAGCAGTTAGTGAAATATGTTGCTTGAAATATGAGACATATAGTGAAGTGGTAAAAAACTAAATTGAGGATGAGGCATATGGAAGTATTTACACTAAATAATAGCCTATCAAGCATGACCTTAACTAACAAAATGTACCAGGTGCTGATGTTTTTGACAGAGGGTAGAGAAACACTGACAGTTTTTAGGATACATCTTAGTGCAAGGGAATTACCACTAGTCAAAACTGTAAGCATGAGTACGATGGATCCTATGTAAGACAGCTAGTAATAGTTACTGAATCCAACTCCAGTTCTAGGAATATGTAGGTAGCACTCAACTTGGCATCGCTATTGATTAATCTCCTTCAAGACTCTGTCTCAGCACCTGACACAGATCTTTGCACTGACCACCCAATCAGTGGGTAGTAGTCACGTAATACAAAACCCTACTGCATCGGCTGCTGATTTCCCTTTGATCTCAGCAACTGAAATAGAACAGAGGCCACCTGGGCTGGTGGTTAGAGGGCTAGGCATGGACTCATGGAACTGCAGTTACATCCATTAACTACTACTTCTATTTTGTATGCACAACACCTTCTAACAGGCTTCACTATTGGTTACCACTGGAGGTGAAGGCCAATAGGGATGTGATGTATTCCCAGTTGGGCAGGAGAACTGCAACTACCTGGACCCAACTGCTGACTGGGCAAAAGAGTTCAAATGGTCAAGTCATAGGTCACCGCATCCCAAAAGATCATCAACCTGAAGCACCAGAGGTCATATCCCTGAGATATGACTGCACAAGAGTGGATGAGGAGGACCAAGACGTGGCCAGACAGATGTCCTCCATTGACATGCCACTGAATAGGGTGGCTAATGAGGCAATAACCCTGAGTTTGCCCTAAACCTTGCCAGCTGGGTGCTACCTGTTATCTCTCAAACAGTTGGTCTGACTTCCTCAAGCTAGCTGTATAGTTCACATGACAGCAGAAGGTGCACACCAGGTACAGGGTCTCATTGCAGTTGTGTGTGTGTGTGTGTGTGTGTGTGTGTGTGTGTGTGTGTGTGTGTGTGTGTGTGTGTGTGTGTGTGTGGCAATCTTGGCAGAAAGAGTTTCATGAGTGGGTGGTTCCCAGCCATAAAATGATCAAAACCGCTGTGGCTTGCTGCTGTCCCTGCTGCAAACTCCCCCAAGGTAGAAACTAAAGGTTCTGTTTTCACACCAACCTGAAAACATGTACGTGAACACATAGGTAGGAGGGGGCCTGTGCGCTTAGGATTGTTGAGACCACAGCAGTCAGGATCCCTAAATCACTCATCTTCTCCCTCTCAACTGCCAAACCAGTGCTGTTCCAGGATGGGAGGAGAAAAGATGCTCTCTCCCACCTGTACTAATATGCAGGCAGGTCTGGGATTGACCATGTCACCTGGACTACATCTTGGACCAACCAAGTGCTTGGGTGTTCTGGACTGGTGCTACCACTATGAGACAAAACTGCTGCATGCTCATCCTGTGACGTTTTGCTGAGTGCTGTCTGTACTCAAGGTGGCTGACCAAAAAAGGGCGATGAGCAGCTTTTACATTAAATTGCTACATACAGTTGCTGAGCCTGAGCCTCCAAGAAGGTTAACCAAGAGCGAAGCCCGATGGAGGGCGTCGTACTTACGAAGGAGAACAACAAAGACAACGCTGGTACCTGATCCACACTCCGGTGCAGCAGGTGGCGGTAAAGCACGGTAAGTTAACATTGTCGGCGTGCGTTAAACCTACTGAAAGAAGAGAAACGGCCCATTCACTGGTTGTCAGGTCTTCCCTCCTTACAGCTTTGGCCATGGCTGGTGAGGGGATACTCAGAGCAGATTGAGCTGAGTGTGTACGACAGAATATATTGGCATCATGAAAATATAAGGACTTGAACGACTTCGTTGTTCACCTGCTTCGCGATATGTCTGCAGCGATGTTGAGGTAAAACTGCGAAATGCGGTTGTCCAACAGAGAGTATAATGGCGAGTTAGCTTAGCAACCAGCTAGCTGTCTGAGCTAACAGCTAACAACAGTGACACCATAACTGTTAAATAACGACAATTCTAGTGTAGCTAGTTATTAATTTAAGTAAGTATCCATAACAGGGCTCACACAGCACGTAAGGTCACGAATTCGAGAAAATGTGTTTTCTTGACGTTTCAGATGTAATGTTCGCTAGGTTTTTGTAGCTAACGTTACTGTTACATTAAAGAAACGTAACCTAACATAACACAACTACACATTTGCCAGGTCGTTATATAGATAGGTAAAGACAATTAAATTACAACTAGGTAGCCAACATGAATGCAGTCTTATACTCACTCTACTCTTTGTATGAGTCAGGGTACACTAAAAACACAAACACAAATACAAGTAGAGGGCAATGCAGTTCAACAGCATCACAATCACCCTCCGAAAAGACCATTAAAATGCATTAACACCTCCCCGAGACAGTTTAAACAAAAACTGATCATTTCAGTCTTCGTGGACAGAGGGTTTGTTGCACTCAGATACAATAATATTAGCTTCTTCATTTGTGAAAGAGGGGCCGAACCATCCCACCATGCTGCAGTCAGAGCTGTGGGACTTGGGTGAAATGAAACTTACCCTAGACTTCCTGCTCTCCTTGCTCAGGCAACTAGGAGGGCAGTCTGTAAGTTGATGCACTCGAAACTACGAAACTACATTTTCTCTGCTTTTTGCAGAAAATTTACATCACTACACTTGTGACATAGAAGAGTTCATGCATCAACAACTTCATTAGCAATGTAAAAATCCTTTACTAACATTAACTTATTCAGTGGCTGTTTCCAGCTCAGACTAGACCTTCTCAAGGTCTTTTGAGGTCCCAAGACTAGATTGAGCTGGTCCCTTTTCCCCAATGATGAGTTGCAGATTTACAGACACCAAATCCACAGAGTATTCTGGTGGTTTTTATCAGTTTCTAAGTCAAATATTTAAAAAAAAAACAAACCCAATCACATGTAAGTTGTCATCAGAAGTCAAAGACATACTGCAATTCACAATACCCAATTTACAGCATGAGTTGGGATGTTTCACTTCAAGGCAGGATGGATTGTTGGTGACAATTGCACTGGGTTAATGGTAAACATATTTGCATTGTTGAAATGAGTAGATCCACACACCAACAAGCCCCTGTTCACACACAGTATCCCTTTATCGAGCGAAAGCCGCTCTTCCTCAGAGCTCTGAGAGTTACCATCTTAAATACTCATAATGCATCTTACAAGCACACGACTTACCACACCCATTACAAGTAGTCATCAGTTAAGAAGTAGTAAAAAAAAAAATTAATTCATAATTAAGCATACACAGAGTAATATCTAGGCTCCATGTATACAAAAGTTACATAAAGAAAATCACAGTATACATACAAATCATATTGGGTGTATGATTTGTATGTATACTTCATAACAGCCTCAGACCAAATAGATATATACTAAATGCATATTACAAGTACATGTGGCATACCAAATTGCCAATCAGAAAGTAGCAAGAAAATTTATTTCAATATTGAGCATTTACACAGATTACAATATTTATGTAAAGCACTCACTTGGTGCATGTGATTTCTTTCTTTTAATGCACTTTGAGCTGCAATTCCAGTATGAAAGGTGCCATATAAATAAAGCTTATTATTACTATTACAAAAGGTACATAAATAAAATCACAGTATATACAGGGGTAATTTACAGTGCATATAGAAATCATGTATCCCCAATATTTTGCATCATAAAGGCTGTCACATATTAGACATACACATATTACAGTTACGTATAAGCTTCTGTTTTTCTCTAACAGCCTATGATTAACATGTCCAGGCTGCTAATAAGAAAGAAAATGGAGATATGCTTTCTGTGCTGATGAGGATGGCCCGAATACTCCATTAGTCAGCTGATCGATGCACAATAACTTCAGCTGTTGATAGCTTTAGAGTTTAGGCTGTGTCCTCCTGTGAATCAGGCTGAACATTGCATTGCCTGGCTCCTTTTAAGGAGCCTTTGAAATTGAACAGTCTCGTCAGGTTTTATTCATCACTCTTTCTGGAAAGCTGACACATAATACTTTGTGCAACATGATATTTTCTTTCCATATTCCAGGTAAGTGGGTGTCTACTGCTGTATGGCACAGTTCAAGTCAAAATTCACTTCATATTACTAACTCTAACACTGGCTTTTAATGAGTGAGTTGATTAACCAGCGAGCCATTTCTAACTGTGATGTTAACCATAACCACACTCTTTTTTTCTTGACTGTAGCACCAATACCAGCAAGCTCAATGTATTGGTCAACAAACTGCATGAGTACTTGGCTCATTCAACTGTTGAGGACAGCAATGGTACTCCACCCTCAGAGGATGCTGATGGTACATCTTTTGATTAATTGCGGGTGATAGAAAAGCTCTTGTCATGTTTACATGCTTTAGAAACATATTTGACTTCTGTTCACAGGTCTGACAAATAGGGGCTGCTCTGTGGGTAACTCAACAGGTCCTGCTGCAACAGAGGTAACAATCTTGGTTTTTTGTCATATCCATTATCAAGTTTTGCACATTGGTGAAAGGCGCCAGTAACCTTTTTGACTGGATACAGCACAAAATTTGGTCACATTCAGAATCAATGAAGGACATTTCACTGTACCGTACAGTTCAGACTGATGGTCATTTGATGGTGTTTCTATTTCTGTGCTTATTATTAAATGTCTTGACCTTGAATCAAAGGCAGCCTGCATTAGTTATGGCAATAATGCAGAGGGGATGCAGGAAGGATGCGCTCAGATCAATATGTAATTCTTACCAGCATCAGCCCCACAGTGACTGTGTATATGAGGGCCTTCCATTTCATCTGATTAGTGCTCTTTACGGACATCTTAAGACAGTTGTGTTTTCCATGTAATCTGTGTCATATGAATTGTCAAAGGGCAATTATGCATGCAATAACTTCCACCATGGTGTATATTGATTAAATCTTGTAAAACCAGTACCAGGCTGTTGAACAATAACCACACATGTGTCTTGCACATATCACACAGGTTGGTTATATCATGGCATTGTGCAAAGCAGTCTTTCTTTTTTCTTGAGACATCATGAGTTACAAGTTGACCTGAAGCTGTGACGAATGACATGATGTGACAGAACAGACTCATGTCCGCTGGATGAATTTGCATCCTAACTCATTCCCATGTGGCATTTGTGCCTCTAGCCACGAAAATGACAAAAGTGCACTGCCATTACCTCTGATTATGTTCCCATGTTTAAGTTTTTAGTTGGTAGGAGTGTAATCTAACATGATCTTTTGAAAGTGGAGCCCATTGCTTAAAAACCTAACTGTATTATTTAAGTACTAGCCTCTGAGTGAGCGTCCCCTTTTGGATATTACTGCAATGGTTTTAACACCAAAGTGACTCATAGTACCAGTAACAAATAAACTAATAAACTGTCTTGCTTTCTAGGCAGGACTGGATACCAGATACTCAAGGAGGTAAGTTGGCATTTCACTTGTACTATGCCAGCATAGATAAAGCACCATGATATGAAACAGTCTTTAATGAAGCTTATTGCTAGAAATAATGTATGTTGAACTGAAGTGAATGTAGTATGTTTTAATCATGATGCACACCATTTGTGCTGAAACCAAGTGAAGGTTTGAAACAGTAGTCTTGGTAATCAGAAGTGATAATGATGGTTTCAATTTTTTCTCTTTTACTGTTACTACAGAAAACCCTCTGTTGTCATAAAGCACTCTGGACTGGATGAATCTGGGGACTCAAATGCAAGTGAGGACTTAGATGCACCAGTAAACGCAAATGGTCACCTTGATATCACTAGATTGCCAAAAGGTAGGTCTTAACCCTTTCCTATAATATTTTAACATTCTAATTAACATATTTGATACTGATGGCACATATATTGAGTTATTGATATGTTTTGTTTATACAGGCACTGTCCTTGTCAGGCCTGAACCTGTTGATAATGGAAGAGATGACTTCAGGGGTCCAGAGTTTCGCAACCGGAAATCAGGCGTACTGCGCAAAGAGTTTTCAAGAAGACGTGGAGGTCAGTCACTACTGGTGGATTTTTGCCATAGCATTGCATATCACTTGAAGATTATTCAGGCGGTGATTTAAAATTGTTTTTTTTTTTTTGAGTAATACATCCCTGATTTCAAAAAAGGTAGGATGCTGTGTAAAGCAGAAATAAAAACATGAATTTGCAAACTGTGTTTACTGATAACAGTTTTATGAAGTGTTCCTGAGTACATACAGCAACATCCTTTATACAATCATGTGTTCACAAAGTGGTGAAGCTCACTCCATCCTCGCTTGTGAGCGACTGAGCCTTTCCAGGATGCCCCTTTCATACCCAATCATGATACTATCACCTGTTACCAATCAACCTGTTTACCTTAACTTTCCCTGGCTTTTGTTGGTTCTATCTAACTTATATCCAACAAAACATATATTTACAAAAATCAATGAAGTTAATGAGGAAAAACATTAATTATATTGTCTTTATATTGTTTTCAGTTGAATATATGTCAGAAAGGATTAGCAAGTATCACAGTCTGTTCTCTATCCTTTACACAGCATCTCAACTTTCCTGTAATTAAGTTTGTACAACCTAATATATATAGTAGTGGTCACACAGATCAATTTAGTAACGGAAAAAAAAGACGGCATTTATTTGAGGTACACATCCATTGATTGCTTGCGGACAAAAGACAGACTGAAAACCCACTCCAGTGGTCAATGAGAGCTGAAAATTCACTTCACTTGCACTGCAGCTCGGTTGTTATCTTGTTGTGAGAGACATGACTGATACGTGACTTTGAAAAAGAGCTGCCTGAAGTGCTTCACTCCCAGCCTGCAGTGCTTACGGCAAGTTTTTGTATTCTAATCAGTGGTCTTGCTGATGGACGTCTTACCTGGAGAATGGAGAACGGAGTAGTCCCACACCTTTTTAAGCTGTCCGTCAAACCATAATTAATAACCCTTTTTGTTGCTAATGACAGTGGTGTGCTTTCATAGGAGTTGAACACATGGAAATTGTCAGTTGCACCGCATGTGGCCGACAAGTTAACCACTTCCAGAGAGATTCCCTCTATCGACATCCAGTTCTTAAAGTACTTATTTGCAAGGTGAGTCATCTTATTTATCAGAAACAATCACTCAGAAGGGTATGAATTTGAAATTTGATGTGACCTTTAAGTAAGGATATATCAACATGTACATCTCTTCACAAGTCAGAAACCCTGGAAATCATCACTTAACTGTATGCTTTTATCAAGATGTAAAACTGTACGTAATTGTTTTTTAAGATGGCACCACCGTGAGGCGGTAATTCTAGTTGAAATTTTGAATGGAATTTAGAGTACATTAGTAGAGTTTATAAAAATTCCTTCATGGTTTCTAATTTACCTTTTGTCCAAGCTGTTTGTAATTCTTCCATTAAATTTTTTGTTTCGTCAGACTTGCTACAAGTATTACTTGAGTGATGACATCAGTAAGGATGGAGATGGAATGGACGAGCAATGCAGGTGAGATTTGTTTGAAAATGTTTGAAATGTACTAATTTTCCTTAGCTTGCTGTGAACAAATCTTTTCTCAACTGTATTTATCATATTTGTTTCTCGTGCAGATGGTGTGCTGAAGGAGGCAACTTGATCTGTTGTGACTTCTGCAGTAATGCTTTCTGCAAGAAGTGTATTCTACGAAATTTGGGAAGGAAGGAACTGTCTGGCATTTTGGAGAGCAAGTGGTACTGCTATGTGTGTAGCCCCGAGCCCCTGTTTGACCTGGTGATGTCCTGTGACAGTGTCCTTGAGAACATGGAGAATCTGTGGCATCAGCAGCGCAGGAGGAATCGAGTGGAGCCGGAGAAATCTGAACTTTACGACATGTTGCCTCACTTACCACAAAACGTTTCTCTGGATAAATGGGATCACACCGGCATGGATGGTAACGTGGTGTTCAACTATAACACGCTGCAGGTTTCCAAGGATGTTACCAAAAAGGCCAAACATTTAGTGGACTCTGCCAACATCTTAAATCGAACATTTGTCAGTTTCATTCATTCTGTGACAACGAACAAACAAACACCTGTTGTCCGCAATCTGTATCTGAACTCTTTTCTGTCTGTAGTTAAAGGCTTGCGGAAATCACTTGCAGCACTTGAGGATAGCCTTAAGGAAGAATTCAGTGACTTGGATGTCTTGAGCTGTTGGGAAAAGGTCCTTAGTGATGACTTTGATACGCAGCCTGTAACAGAAGCAGACGCGGAGCTGGATATTGCCGATGAAAGATGTTTGAGTGACTTGCAGAAATTGGCAGCTGAACATTTGGTAGATGATGATTCTGACTCCAAGGGCTTCACAGACGGGAGAAATACACTTGACTGCCCTAGGGAAGACATGGATTCACATTCACATGAAGTCAGACAAAGGGCCCAAAAAATTGGCCTGAAGCCTTTTGAAAGTGGGTTCAATATGACAAAAAAACTAGTTGTAAAACTTACACCTGTACTTATGGGGCAGGAGCCGTCCTCTGATATCCCGAAGATGGAAGTGGACGCCCACATGAAGGACAAGAAGTCAGAGAGGAAGGATGCATCAGAAGATGAACAGACAGGTGTTGCAAGTGCTAAAGCTGACGGCAAGATGAGCAATGACAACTCTAGTGTGTCCGTACACCAAGAAGAGGAGCAAGGCAATCGACGGTCCCCTCGTGTAAAGACAACACCTTTGCGTAGGCCAAGTGATGTCAAAGCCAAAACGTCTCTTTCAGCAGCGGACAGTGACAGTGACACTGATCCTGAGGAAACCTCCAGCACGGTACCAGCCAAAAACACAGAAGAGCAAAGTTTGAGCAGAGCAAGAGACGACTCTGACTCAGATGAAGTCCCTGCAGCTCTGCTTGAGCGAGCAGCTATATCACAAAGCTCTGACGAGCCCCAGAGTGATGAGGATGGTGGAAAAGCATCAAATAAGGTGGCCAAGAAATGCCTCTTTTGGCTTACTAAGAACACCCCGATCTCATCGGAGAAGATGCGCCGCAAACGCAAGATGCTGGACCGTTCCCCCGAGTCCGGCTCACGTGACAGGAGAGTAAAGTCTCGGAGGGACAGTGGGACGGATTCATCTAGTGATGATCAGGACTTGCAGAAGAAAATACGACACTTGAGTACGCTGAGGTCAATAGGGAAGCCTCACCTTGTCACAAGGGAGGACAAAGGTGTGGATAGGAAGGTCAGAATGCAGGCCGGGAAGTCCAAGGCTAAATCTCATCAGCAAGCAACGGAGTCGACATCCTCATCAAGTGAAGATGTACACGACGATGACTCCGGGAGTGATGGAAGTGATCAGAAGATGAAGCCAATCACTGAGGATGTGGCCTTACTGGGGGCAGCAACATTCCACCAATCATCAGGTAAGTCTCATTTATTAGCGTATATCAAGATCTACAGGATATCTTGTCAGTGGTCATGATAAGCAGATCACTAGTTTGCCAAATTACTGGTGGAAGGCTTAACGTAGCTTAACGTAGCTAATGCTAGCTCCTACTCACCACTGGGTTTACTAACTGTGATGTCATCCTCTTTTTAATGACTCAATGCAACTGCTAGAGGGTTTAATGAGTTGCATGGAGGCATCTCTTGGCATGTCAGTTTATTGCAATTTACAGTTCACTGAATCAACATCACTTTCTTGATGTAACAATTTTTGTCTCAAATTTTTTGCTTTTGTAGGAGATGAGGAGCAATCTGGGCCCTCGTGGGCAGCAGAAGAAGATGACGATCCAGAAAATAGGTATGGTTCCAAAAGCCCGGATATAGAGTTTGTAAAACACCATAGGTGTGGAAGAAAGGCTGCAACTTCGAACCCCAACTTCTGTGCCAAATCTAGCAACACGCGTGTCATTCACACTCAGTTGCAATCAATTCAAACAAGACCAAAACGTAGCTGCAGTAGAGCCCCTGCAATCAAATACACATTCTAGAGGTACACTGTGAAGTCCACTTTATGATGCGGTGAGACTGAACCTGGCTTAGAACAGGCTTGTGAATGATGAGCAACACTTTCTGCTTGTTACTGTTTTATTTAGTGTTCAGTTCAGTATATATGTAAATGCAAGAGATACGTTTTAATGAAGATTTTATTATCATTATTTCTTAAACCATATTTGTATTCTCTCCCTGGCTAAGCTAATAAAAAAAGGGAAATCCCTGCAGTTGACCCACATGTAGAGGTGTGAGCATACATTTGGACAATGAATGAAGCATATTTCGCCTTACAGCTCAACCTGTTCATGTATGACAGGTTTGTTTTCAGTGACAGTATTACAATTTATTTAGGAAGTTTTGAACGTCAGTGTACTCTTGCCCAAAGAACTGTGGTCCTCCACTGAGTCGCTTTATTAAGCAAATGAAATCTTGTTGTTTACTGGTGAAGTATAATGTTTGGAACATGCTTGCCAGATTATCTGCACACAATTTGGGAAATAAAATTGTGAAGATTTTTTTCCCCCCAATCTCTAAATGATTTACTTGGCCTAATCAAGATAAAATGGGACAAGGACTGTTTGTTAAAATATCTGTAAAATATGTGTACCTGGCTCTGTAAATGCTTTATGTTATTCAGCTTTTGAGTTCTTTTAGGCACAAAAGTTACATTTCCTTTCTGAGCCCTCAATATGTTTAGTAATTCTTCTGCCACAGGTTATTTGAGCTTCATTTAGGGCTGTGTTTTGGTGAATGGGCTTATATTTGATACCAGTTCAGAGTGTGATTTATTACTTATCAACTATAATGATGGTGTCGTGATCATCTGTATCTCAGGATATGCTATAGGGCTACTCGCTGTCCAGCTGACAGGAAATTGGAATATTTTCAAACATTTTCTGGTCATAAATGCCCAAAGCCCCCCATAGCCCTCACCCCAAAGCACCATTAACAATTGTTACATCTGTTTTATTGGTGTGGATTTTTATAATATGCAAATTATGGTTGGCACTTACCTAAACAGCAGATTGCAGGAGATGCAGTTTGGGGTGCATGCCAGTTGACATTCCTTATTCGAGAGTGATGGTGCTTTGCAGTGGTGTCATCATCGAGGCTCTGGTACCTGCACTTGGCTGCCACGATGAATAATAAATACATTGTATTGGGACATAATGCTCTAGAATCTGCTATGTAGTGTGTCTTCTTTTGAAACGAGTTCATATGCAAGCTGCTAGATCTGGGGTCCGGAAATACTGCCTTTACCACAAACAGCCGTCCCACTGGGCCACTGACACTCCCACAGTCGCACCGAATGTAGTTCAGAGCAGGCTGTACCGCAGACTGGCGTTCACTGGATGCCTTGAGTGCTCATTCGTAGTGAATTATGTCAGAGTATGTGTCGCATTCAGGATAGTACTGGCCTCATTGACTGTCCCAAGAGCCTCAAGTTAGAAACATGACATTCAGGTGGCGTTTCCCCAAATGATCTCAATGACACAATGACATTAGCTATGTTGTAAGTATTTGGGCTTTAATGAGCAGAGCTGTCGTTCAGCCATCCTGTCAATCAAAGCTTAATTAGTTATCATTGCTGCTACTATTCTATACTATTCCTACACATGTACCTGGTCAAAGTGCTACTACTGCACTTTGTATGAATGTGCACTTTTGCATGTATTCAGTGTGCTACAGTCGTGATTAGAGGGCTGAGATGTCTTTTTTCAGGGTTTGTATCCCTATAAAAAAAGGTTTAGGTTAGCACTGAGTTTGAAGTGGTTTGCATAAGACTGACACTATTGGGACATGAGGGAATCTTTGTGAATGCTTATGACTGTTTTCGTTAAGCGTCATTCGGTCAGTTAACCCCACTGGAAATAACGTAACTGACCAAATAACTCTTCATGAGCACAGTCATGACGTTCATGAAGACTCCTTCCTGCTAGTGTTGTTTGTCATGTCATGGTCTACTGTCACATGCCTCCAGAAATGACTCTTTGTGTAGTTGAAGTTTGGTCATTCATGCAGAAAAGTCATGAAAAGCCGCATTAACATATTGTTTTCCTGCCATTCATGTGTGTGAACTGTTTGGCCAGCTCAGCCAGGAAAAGCCTCAGTTGTATATGTGCGTCATGTGCCCGAGAAGAATGAGCCCCATGGTGGAACACTGTATCCAGTTCTTACAGTATAGTGCCACCCTGCTCAAAGCAGTGAGGAGTGACAGTAGAACAACCTGGTTAATCAAACTGATTTACACACCACGCTGTCAGCAGTGTTCATCGGAAACATACCTGTGTTTTTGTACTGTATGTTTTACCCCACTTTCTATACACAGAGTATACATTGGTGCTGACCATTTTCTAAAGCATACTATAGCTTTTAACGCTTTATTTTAACCATATTTAGACTCGCAGAGCCTTAAACCCTGCTTGACACGTCAACCAGCTGTGTTTTTTTTTTTCTTTTTTTTTTTTTTTTTTTTTTCCTGAAGTAGTACAGATAAAACAATTTGTGTTAAAAAGCCTTCCAGGTCAGTGCTGTAAAACGTTAACGAGAAGGTTGTATATCTGAGGATTGAGAGTGGGCTGTGAAACAACAACCGTCGTAATGCAAGAAGCGACCAAAATTCACACTGTGCCTTTTTAATGACATCCATGTTTGTTTCTCATGTTTTTTTCCAGGTCGGATTTTCTGACAGCACAGCAGTGAATGCAGTGCTGTTAGGCAACAATCACTTAAATCTGGGATATTGTAGCCTGCTTTTGGCACCAAGTTGTTTTTTTTTTGTTTTTGTTTTTTTTACCCCTAAAGTCTGTTTTTAGGTGAAGTCATAGCACAACCCTATCTTCAGAAAAATGGTCAGCAAAAATGTAAAGTTTACATTGTTTGTAGTTAGTGGGATAAAACATGAAAAGTGCTGTTATATTCCTTTGAGGTCCACACAGCATGCGACAATAATGCCAGATTCATGTGCGGCGGCATGTTCATTTTTTTCCAGTATTATTCTTTTTTGGTGTTTCGTCCTTTTTCCCAGTTGAAACATGTCAAATACGATCCGACGCTCCGGTCTGTTACTGCTGCTGTTGTCTGGCATTGCTGTACTATGAAATTACAATAAACTCTCATTGGACGCTTGATTAAATGTCAGTGAAAATGGCATTTTTCCAATGTCCAGTGACCTGCACTGACAACCCACTGTGAGATCAGGATCGAACATGGGTCCAGTGCAGGTTGCTTGTTGAGAAAGGGTTTATGATGGACAGACAGTTGACGGAGTAAGCTCTCATGAGTGATTACAGCCCCGGGTTGTGAAATGCAAGTTGAACACTGAAGGAGTTGAAGGGAAAGTCATTTTGCAGACTATTGTCTGAGTGTTGAAAACAGGATATGGTATTAAAAACCATACTTTTTTTTTTTTTTTTTTTTTACCTTTCTAAAACATCTTGTTTGTCATGAACCGCAACAGATTATGTTCATAATTTCCTTGTGTTTGAATCTTTATGCTCCAATGGAGTATACAGGGGGTTAAAAACGGATGAGATTAATTTCATCCTGAGTAAATATTTATGTCCAGATGTTGTTGGTAATTTGCTGTTTTTGTGTTCCACATGGTTTTCTCCTCATTTTCACACAATTTTAATTGGCTGGTAGTACCAGAGGAGTATGTTGCCATCCAGTCAGCTCGCAGGCCGTGTTCAAAATGCCTGAAACTTGAGCAGTCATGACTGGATGAAGGAGAGATCAGTGTCTGACAGACTCAAGCAAGCACAACACATTGTAGGAGAGAAGATGAAAGTGTGCCTGCCGCTCCCCAAAGGAGAATAAACTGAGAACATGTCTCTCTGTTTTTTTCTGTGAAGAATTTTTGTTTGTTGTAATAAATTCTTACTCTTAAAACGTGTCGGTCTCATTTTTATCTTCGTATTTTTTGGCAGTTATTTCAACAGTGTTTCTTCCAGCGTAGTGGTAGTTCACTTTAATCGGTCTGTGACTTCACGAGCAGAGCTTTATATTGGCACATAATGTGGATTAATCACAAGTGAGTCACTAAAGATGTCCCATCTGATTTTTAAGGCCAACAGCATTTGGACTGTTGGCACCTAAACAGCACTTCAGGAACAATTTTTCTTAAATATTCAAGTCCAACTGCTGTTACGCTGTCATTTTGCCCTAAACTATAACAATATCCAGCTGCAGACAATGTTACTGATCATGAACTGAACTTCAGGTACCTTTTCCCTCTTTTCTACTTTTGAAAGAATCGCTAAGAAAATGCTTTTGGCCCAAATCAAAGCCAACTTCTCATCGGCCGATGATATCTCTTCGGATGAGGAGACGCAGGAGGATGACTCTGAGTCAGACGGCGACAAGGAGGTCAAACAAAGCTGTGAGGATATTGGAACAGAAGAAAATGGTAAGCTTTTTTTTTTTAAGTAGCTTTCCTCTTGTGCATCTTTTTATAAGCACAAGTGTTTTCCAGTTTTAGTTTTAGCTCCATAAAACATTCATACTTTACCACCAGATTTGTGATTGGAAAGCTTCCTATCTATCAGTGCCTTTTGTGGGTTATAAATCGAGGAATAATGATAAATTATGTCTCTGCTACAGAGGAAGACTTGCCTTCAGAACCATCTGACACCTTGTCTGGTGGGGCCAGCACCAGGCACCATCTTCTCCGTCACAAACTATCCTTAGATGAGGGGACGTCGAGTGACAAGGCCGCGGCAGAGAGTGAAGCAGCAGGAAAACAGGAGAGCAAGCAAAGGGCCGGCCGTCAACACCTGAGCTGTAAGGACACCTGTGACATGATCAGTCTGAGCAGGCAGCACCTGCTTTTCTCTGATGTCTGATTTTGACTCCTTTCAAGCTGATGGTGAAAGCGATGGTGACAGTAACAAGTCAGAGCCAGAAGATCTTGGGATGAGCGAGGAGCTGAGTCAGTCAGAAGACGAGGACGATGAAGACAGACCCAAAAGGTGCATTCACTTCAGCTGCCATTGATGATATAAAAAACAAAAAAGTAGAAAGAAACGTCACTGTGTTTGATTGTTAACTTCAATTCGTGGTCCACAATGAATTCAGTTGTTCTTAACATACCTTGACTTTACTGGATGCACTCAGAAATATACTGAAATACTAAAAGCATCAAGGGATAACACAACTCTTTCCAGGCAGCAAATATTTACTTGTCATACAGGAAAAGTACAGTTGGAACTCATTTCATGAAGTCGAGCCCTGGACCGAGCTAAATGATGTGTTTTTCCTGCTATTACAAATGAAAATGTCTGCTGTGAACACTGTAAAAATCCTAAAACGTTGTGTAACGGTAGCACAAGTAGAGTGGGGTTATACGGCAATATCTATCCACCGTTTGCTAGATTGTCATCAGCTGTGCAGGTGTTCATGCTATTGTGTCCACCCCTGCTGCTGCGCACTGGCTGAGCAAGTTCAGTGAGTGTTCCTGTAATAGAGGCCTAGAGCATTACCAGTCAGTCAAAGGATGAAACAGGCAGCACACACGAAGCAGGTCGAGACTGAATGTATTAAACAGACGTTTGTTGGATCACATTTTTTCACACTGAATATTAACTTGTCTCCTCTTTTTAGCTCCAGATCGTCCACTGAAATGAATGAGACACCCCGTAGTTCTGAACAGAAGAAGCAGGTGCCCTGCATTTGGTTGTCTGACTCCTGCAGTGAAAAGGTAGCAGCTGATCTCATGACTAAATTGTGTATTATTATCTTGATTAGCTCGTCTCTGACACCTTATACTTATTTTCAGACTTACCAACTAATTTTACCCCCCAGGCGAGGAAAAGGTTCTAATGGTCACGTTGCTCTTTCTGTGTTCGAGCAGAGTGGTAACGAGGGTGCAGATGAGGAGATGAGCGACAGTAAAGGCACCCCCAAAGGGCGCAAAAAGATCCGTAAGATCATCGAAGACGTGAATCTCCGTGCAGAGACCCAGGAAGCCCTCAGAGAGGAGGAGGAGAGATGCAAACGACTGGCTGATCGGGAACAACAGATGGAGGACAGGAGAGAGGTACTGCACATGTGAAAGGTTTGCTGCTGACAGAAGCACTTTTTAAAGATCTGCTGTTTGACTGTCCGGCATCGTTTTCCAGATAATTGTTATAGAGGATGAGAATTCTCAAGTCACGTGTCCCATTACCACCAAGCTGGTCCTGGATCAGGAAGAGGAGACCAAGAAGCCTCTGGTTCAGGTGCACAGGAACCTGGTGACGAGACTGAAGCCTCACCAGGTGGACGGTGAGCTTGTGCTCTTTTTTCACTCACGCTGAGGAGGACATTGCTTTATTGTTATGCCCGATACAGACAGCCCTGACAGCATCAGTTAACACAGTTCTAGTTTACATCAGTGATACATTCAGATTTTACTGATGTAGAGTTCTCTAAATCTTCACTGCACATTTTCGCAGTTGAGCTCCATTTTTTGTTCAGGCAAAACCTCTAGCTTGACCTCTTTCTTGTCCAACAGGTGTCCAGTTCATTTGGGACAGTTGTTGTGAGTCTGTGAAGAAGGCCAACTCTTCTCCTGGGTCAGGCTGTATACTGGCACATTGCATGGGCCTGGGAAAGACTCTGCAGGTGAAGACATACGCATATCCACCCTTGACATTCTTTGATTCGATTGATCCTAAACAAAGAAATACACCAAGCTTTTTCAGGCCACTTTACATATTGCGAGTTGCACAAAGTGCACCCTGACATTAACATGATTTATGTGTGGTGGTTTTTCCGTGCTTTCACATTCATGGCTGTGTTATTTCATAGGTGGTAACGTTCCTCCACACGGTGCTGCTGTCAGAGAACCTGAAATTCAGAACGGCACTGGTCGTGTGTCCACTGAATACTATTCTCAACTGGGTCAGCGAGTTCAAGAAATGGCAAGGCAGCATGGGACAGGACAAAGTAAAGGTAGGCAAATTCTGTGTTTGAGAACAAGCGTTATGTCTCACTCTTTGCTTAACGTGAACAAACACTTGTGATTATTGTTCAAACACAAAACTACTGTGTATAGGTTACAGAACTGGCTACAATAAAGCATCTTCCAGATCGACTCAGAGCTCTGCAGGGGTGGCAGAGAGACGGAGGTGTTCTGATAATGGGGTACGAGATGTACCGCATCCTGTCACTCGCCAAGAAAATCAAGGAGGAGGAGTGGAAGACAAAGTTGAAGAGCATACTGGTGGATCCAGGTACAGCAACTTTGTAATGATGTTATTAAAATGCTTTGCGTGTCACTGATCAGGAGCTGTTCCTGACCCTCCTGCGCTTTTCTTGGTTCAGGTCCGGACTTTGTGGTTTGTGACGAGGGCCACATCCTGCGCAATGAGGCGTCCAATATCTCCAAAGCTATGAGTGCCATCAAGACGCGAAGAAGAGTCGTGCTGACTGGCACACCGCTGCAGAACAACCTGGTCGAGTGTAAGTCTGCGCCACGGCGTCATATCGAACATGAGGTCACAGTTTGCTTGAAGTGATGCAGAATATGATCCAAGGATTGATTTTTTTTCCCCACGGGTATTTCATTTCAAAATTCAGCTCTACATATTGACGCAGCACATTTTGTTCCCCCAGATCACTGCATGGTCAACTTCATCAAGAAGAATCTTCTGGGCTCACTGGGTGAATTCAGGAACCGCTTTATCAACCCCATACAGAACGGCCAGTGTGCCGACTCCACGCCAAAAGACGTCCGCATCATGAAGAAGCGAGCACATGTGCTTCATGCTATGCTGGCTGGATGTGTGCAGGTGAGAAGAAAAAATGCTGCTCGTTGCAGGATCAAGTTCGGTTTTATATTCAAGCTCTCACAAAACTGTTTTGTCGTTTTTTTTTTTTTTTTTAGAGAAGAGATTACACAGAGTTGACTCAGTTTCTGCCTCCCAAGCGCGAGTACGTGCTCGCAGTGAGGCTCTCCTCACTTCAGTACCAGCTGTACTGCAGCTACCTTGATCACATCACTGGTAAGAATATACGCAGCAGTTAGAAATGAAACCGAGACTGTTTTCATGACAGTTTTGTTTGTTTTTCCAGGGGCGGGCTCTCAGACTAACAGAGCAAAGGGGAGGACGGCAGCGAACCTGTTCAAGGACTTTCAGGTGCTCGGCCGAATCTGGACCCACCCCTGGTGCCTTCAGCTCAGCTACAACAGCGGAAAGAAGAAGGTACAAAACAATCCCAGCGAGTGTGTGTTGATTTCTTAATTAGACTGACATCATGTGACGTGTTTTCAACTGACCTATAGGAACATTTTGAAAAGAAGAATCAGGTTGAGAGTGCAGCTCTGCTGAGAAATGAAGAGCCCGCTGTGGCTGAGAGGTAAGGCCTGCCTCAGCAAATCACTGTCTGCACGTATTTGGAACAAATAACAACAAAATGTGAGAGAATTAAAGAGGAGTACTCTCTGAAGCCATTTATACATATTTCTTTCTACACTTGTTTGATAGTGCACTGAGAGAGAATGAAGGGAAAGATGAGAATGCAGATGGCGGCAGTGCAGCGGCTGTTGATGTGTCAAAAGGCGCACCTACCGCGCCAGCGGCAGTGGAAGGTATTAAAGCTCCGTGTGTCACCGCTCCTCACATCCTGTACTGTAACTTGCACGCTAATGCAGCTCGTTCTGTTTAGGAGAAACAGCAGCCACCAGCTCGAGGTCTCAGAGTCTAGATGAGGACTGGTTCAAGAACCTGCTGTCTGAAAGGGACGCCAAGATCCGGGAGCACTCGGGGAAGATGGTGCTGCTGTTTGAGATCCTCAGAATGGCAGAAGACCTGGAGGATAAAGTGTATGTATCTCATTTGACCTGAGGCACATTTCAACACAGGAACGCTGCAAGTGGTCTATGAAGAGCTGACTGGTCATCACATGTCTTTTTTTTTTTTTTTTTTTAATTTTTAGGCTTGTGTTCAGTCAGTCTTTGATCTCATTAAACCTAATTGAAGATTTCCTTGAGGCTGCTCACCGTGCCAGAGACGCTTCATCGTTCAAAGGTATTCTGTTCATGGCGAAGCTGATGTGAATGCATCTGGGAACTGTTTTCCTTGATGGTGCTGTAGATTTGATGCTGATGCTTCATTGTTCCCACAGTGGGCAGCTGGATTAAAAACATCGATTACTATCGTCTCGACGGTTCCACCACTGCTCCGTTAAGGAAGAAGTGGGCAGATCAGTTCAACAGCACAGCCAATGCCCGGTACAGATGATCCGATTATCTTTATATGTAGATTATCCTGGAAAACGATTTTGCCCGAATGTTGACAGAATTATCTGACTGTAATTATTTATCCTTATTTCAGCGGCCGATTGTTTCTCATCTCAACGAGAGCCGGCTCACTTGGCATCAACCTCGTTGCTGCCAACAGGGTCATCATATTTGATGCCTCGTGGAACCCCTCATATGACGTGCAGAGCATATACAGAGTGTACCGCTTCGGTCAGCTCAAACAAGTGTTTGTGTACCGCTTCTTGGCTCAGGTAAACTCATCAGTTTAGCTTTTTTTCCTGAAATTGAACCCTTTCAGTCCAGTTCATTGTGGCGGTCATTTCCACACACAGGGCACCATGGAGGAGAAGATCTACGATCGTCAGGTGACCAAGCAGTCTCTGTCCTATCGAGTGGTGGATCAGCAGCAGATTGAGAGGCACTTCACCCTGTCTGAACTGACTGAACTTTACACATTTGAGCCGGACCTGCTGGACGACCCAAACTCAAAGAAAAGCAGGAGACCCGCCTCTGTTCCGCCAAAGGTGACGTCGCTGTCTTTACTCTCAGGTTTCTGCTTTGACACCACGAAAACGTCTGACACGCAAGCTTACATGGAACATTTGCAGTATTGAGTGACTTTCCGTGTCTGTTCCTCAGGATCAAGTCCTATTACAGCTATTGCAAACCTGCAAAGACCAGATTGTTTCTCTCCATGAGCACGAATCTCTGCTGGACCATAAACAAGAGGAGGAGCTCAGTGAGGCAGAACGCAAAGCCGCCTGGGACGAGTATGAGGCCGAGGTAAAGAGCTGTACACCACAAAGCAGAAATGATAAAGAGCGGGGCTCCGTCTGCTCAAACTGCATGTCCTGGACTTAATACATGGTGTTTACTGTTTGTGTATTGTGTTGTTCCCTCAGTCGAACACAGCCAGCCTGCCAGTCAGCTCCAGCCAGGACACTTTGGTTACGAAGACCAACGAACAGCTCTTGGTATGAACACATATTTCCTAAATGCTTTCCTTAAAGCTGCTGCTGGTGATGTTTGTGTCTCGTACGACATATGACATAAAACATGTCCGTGCAGGAAATGCTGAACAAGACCAGAGTAAACGTGTCGGTGGCCTTCCTGTCGCTGCAGAGGATTAGGTCTCACACCATCGAGGACTACATGGCACTACTGGTGAGTGACCTGAAGGTCTCATGGTGATTAAATTGAATATGTATAATTCTGTATAAAAATAGAATGTATTTATATACGTGTGTGCATGGAAAAATCTCAGGAAAAATGAGATAACTGACAAACACAGGTACACTGATGCAAAGCTGAGGCCATCTGTTGACTGACACATTAAGCACAGCATGAAATAATGTATCAGTTAATTGTATGAGCACATGAGAGTTGATGAAGTGCAGAAGCAAATGGCTCAAAACGGCAGCCATACGATACAGTTAAGATGAGCTGTTGAG
Source organism: Chaetodon trifascialis (assembly GCF_039877785.1). Lineage (NCBI taxonomy): Eukaryota > Metazoa > Chordata > Actinopteri > Chaetodontiformes > Chaetodontidae > Chaetodon > Chaetodon trifascialis. The sequence goes on along the minus strand of NC_092071.1, from coordinate 16,283,646 downwards.
AGCACGTCATGTGTGTAATCATTTATTTATTCATGTTACAGCGGCAGCAGTACCCTCAGCTGCCCGAGGCCGAGGTCATGACCAAAGCTCAGATTTGGAAAACGTGTGACGAGAAGGAGCAGGAACGCAGACAGGCCTTTTATCGAGAGGTTCTCACACAGCAGCAATCAGTGAGTCATTTTTACACGTGTGCGTGCGTTTGTGTGTGTCTGCGCATGCGTGTACAAACGCTCACTCTCCCATTTCTCCATAGCTCACACTCAGCATTCAGGCCATACTGAACAGTCGAAGAAATCAGGTGATGCAGACGATCGCGACCACTGCGAACCACCAGCCTGCGCAGACTTGAACGGGAGAGCGACGTTTCAGCGGGAGAAGAGAGCGATGTTTGGTTTCATCACACGACAGGGACCTTGTTTCATCTAACCATAAATGTATGTTTTAGCAGTGAAGAAAAAGAAGAGTGCACTAAGCTCCTGTAGCATCAAGATAACAGCAGCAGTTTATTCTGGTTTTGTTTTGTAATACTTGCAGCACTTTAACAGGATATGTAGCGCCTTTGTACAAATATCCTTTACAAATCAATGGCAAAAACTGGGATGTTCAGCCGCTTCAGACGTGTCACATGCAGCAGTTTGTGGGTCCAGACGTCATTTTAATGGTTTCCACAATGGATGTTTACCTTGCTTGCCTTACTACTTATCCTTCATGTGTTTTTCTATTTAATTTGTTTATGATTTTATATGTCTGTGACCAGTTGTTATAATGCTGTAATAAATTAACTAAATAACAGAATTGGCTTGTGTTTGTGAACCATCAACAAGATTGAGGCCGTGAGAGAAATGTTTAGACCAGTTCCTCACTGCAGAGCAGATATGTGTAATCTGGTGGAAGAGATCGAAGTGTTATTGATGGGAAAGTTGTGAGGGAGCTCTGTAGGAATTATGCAGGACAATGAACTTGTAACTTTGCGAGGGGAAATAATTTCCACATTATTTGATCGTCCTCAGAAAGCAGCTTCGACGTTAGTGTCAGTCCGTGTGTGCTGCATTAGCTTTCGTTATAACATAAACCAACATAAGGCGTTTATGTGTCCCTCCTGAGCATCCCAGGAGAAACAGAGCAGCTGTTCAGACACTGCGGTGCTCCCCTGAGAGAGAGGCTCCCTGGCCAGAAGGTTATTTGTTAATTAATGAAAGGCAGCCAGCTGCAGTGATGGAGGCCCTTCAAGGTTTCCCTCAGGCTCCGCTTCGACTGACATGAGTACAAAGGAAAGCAGCGTGTATAAACCTGTAAAGATCATAAAGAAGTCTTTACACAGAGTGTGTTTCTTATAAATTATATTTTTAGATGGTATAAAAGGCATTGGGGAAAAATTAGAACAAGTCTTTGTGCATGTATACATACAGCAGTTTCATACAAAATTTGGCAGTTTCACTATCATAAGAAAGGTGTCAGTGTTCAGACGCTTGCATGCACGGTCTCCATGGAAGAGGTATGGATTTGTGTACACATAAATACAAACATCCACAGTCCAAAACAATGTGTCTTTGATGATGAGTATCGCTCCCTTAACAAAATGAATGTCTTATGATTGAGTTTGGGACGTAACCTGAAAGGGAGAGTAGGTCCACTGAAGTCCCGACCGTAGAAAACGCTACAGTTTAATGCAAGTTCATATCATGGTATCGACTGTAATGCTTCAAATGCGTTGGATATGTTGAATTCAGGCTCGTGCGGGAAAGAGTAGACATTAAAACATACGCACTGAAAATGCTGATTTTATATCTTATCTAATTTTTAAAAAGGAAAGGACACATCAAAAGCATGTAGAGGGTTTATGGACTGAGGTACTGCCAAATGTGACTTCCATGTAACGTTGTAAAAAAGATAACACGACACTCAGACACAGTCAAATTTTAAGTTAATTAAGAAAAACTTAGCATATTTAAAAAAATAATAAATTCAGTCCACAAAAGGTTGTCTTTCACAGTGATTGCTGTAGGTTCCTGAAGTCCAGGACGTCTGACCCTCCAGAAGGAGTTTCAGTCTCTTACATGAACGTGGATTTGCTGATAAACCCACCGCTCATGTTTGAGGCTTCATGTGTTTCCCAGTCTGTGCGCAGTAAAACAAAAAGATGGCCTGAACTCCGAGCTGCGCAGCCGTCAGGGAACATATCCACGAACGGTTTGAACAGCGGGTTTTGCTGTGGTTGTTAGTGTCCCGTGTCCAGGTCCCTCATGTATTCCTGCAGTGCCTGCAGCCTGGCATCGATCTCCGACAGCTCAGTGCCTGTATCTACAGAGCTGTCTGGGGTTGGAGATATGAAAAGATGATTTTTTTCTGTTACCCCATTTAAAATAAATTAAATGCAGCAAAATGTATCAGACTTGTGATGAATTACCTTTGTCTTTCATTCTGTGCGATGGAGTACTGCATAACGGCTTCCTGCTCAAAAGGCCTCCTCTGGACTAGAAAAAGAAAATTCACATCTATACCATCCTGCTGTCACTTGTACCAATGTGTATTAATACATTTCTTCCTAAAGACGACGTTACCCAGATGTTTTAGGAAATTCCTGAGCCTTTTTTTTTTATATTAAACTACATATATAAAAAAGATTTCCATCTTCAGGAGGAACAAATGGAGTTGAGGCTGTGAGCCACAGGGTCAGGACGATATTGAGAAAAAATGCGTGGTTGGTTCTGGTCTTTTCATGGGATTTGACAGTAAGAAAAATGTAGAATAGCCCCACCTTGTCCTTTAAATATACAAATGAGAGACCAGCATAAACAATAACCAATAATTACCATGTCACTCACCACCCTGGGTCCATTGTAAGTCTGTTTTCTTCCTCTGTAAACACAGAACAACTGACATTAAAATAACCAGTTAAAACAACAGAGACTTCACAAAACCTGTCCAAGGTAATCCATCACCTCAACAGACTTTTGGCCATTTCCTCCATATCCACTAATGAGCTCTCAGAGGAGTTCCTGCTCCCTCTCCGCTCCACTGATAGACTCCTGCCCCTGCTGCCGGACCGGGCCATCTGAGGATAAGCCTCTCTGGAACGTGATCGCCCTCTCTCAGGGACAATGGGTGATGTCAGCATGTCCCTCCGCACTTTCCTCTGTCTGACACACAAAACAGGGTTCAGACGATTGTTCTGAGCAGCTCCAAACGCTGGCGTACCAGCAAAAATGTTGCAGGGAAAATAACAGAAACCAACTTTTTGAGTTCTGCCTCTTTCTGCCTGCGCTGTCTGTCCTGGATGTAAGCAGTTGGGTCAAAGCGTGGTACCTGTGACCCTGTAAGACAGTAAATGGCAATTCTGAGATCTAAGCAAAGAATTAGATTTAGACTGTAGAGCTAATAGGCCGAGCTACTGCAGCATCATGAGCAGAGTACCAGTGGGAGAGGGGGATGGCCTGGGTATGCGAGCACGTGGTCCTGAGGAGTCTGCCCTTCGTCCTCTCTCCTCTGACCTTTGCCCTCTGCTCTCCATCCGTTCTCTGGATCCTGAGCGAGCCCTGACTGCCCCGTACCCTGACCTCCTGTCGCGCGAGAGAGAGCGATAGATTTCCCCGTCGACTCGGGAGCTGATGTGAGCAGACACCGGAGTCACTCTGCTGCAGACACACAAAGAGGGTGTGCGCTAAGTAGCCAAACAACACACAGGCTTCAAATGTTAGCTCCACATTGTAAGTGAATGAATGAAAGAGAGAGAAAGTAAAGATAGAGTACACGCTTAGAATGTCTAACCCTCTCCGGAGTAACGCCAGTTCATTGGTGAGACTCTTGACACGAACGCGTAGAGCACACTCCGAAGCCCTCAGCTCCTCCAGCTAACCGAGACGGGGCAGAAAATGTTAAAACCAGCTGAGGAACAAAGGACAAAATATAAATCTTTTTCAACTGACTACTGAGAAGCAGAAGAGGTCCACCTGCTCCAGCAGGAGTCGCTGCTCCTGGCATCTCTTGCTCGCCGAGCGTTGGCTTTTGGCCCTCTCCTTGACGAGCTGCTCCTCCAGCGTCCTCACCACGTCTCTAACCCTCCAGTCCTCTCGTCCGGCTGTGGAACCGCTTTCACTGAGCTGCAGTCGCTCCAGAACCTTAGCCATGGCCTCCTTTTCTTCTTTCACCAGAGCCAGCCTGGAAAACAATATGAAACATAAAGAAGTCAAAAGTCCCACATCCCTGCATATTGCTGCTGGAGATTAAGTGCAGCTTACTCTGCTCGTAGCCGCTGTATTTCTAGTTCTGCAGATTTGTTAACTCCGTGAGATGTGACAGTGCTGAGCTCAGCCCTCAGAGCTCGGACTTCCTTCTGCAGTGCAGCCGGGTCAGGCTTGCCCACGTAGGGCAGGGGTAACGGGTAGTGTATCCTACAAATACAAAACAGTTACATAGTTCTTACCATTGACAAAACACTGAGAAATGACATCCATCAGCAAACAAGCTTATGCTTCTCAAGTGACTAAATGAACTTTGAGACACACACACCTGTCAAACTCCACGGTGTATATGAGGATTAAATATCTTTTGGCAGTCAGAGCGGACGGCTGTTGATGGCCGCGAGGACGACTAACCACTCCCGCCTTTCTGTTCCGCAGCAGCTCCAGGTCAGCATAGGTCAAGAGGTCGAGCGTAACGGAATCACTCGTCTGCAGAAACAAAACAGACATCGACTAAAACCGAGAGGTTTCATGTCGGCTTGGCCCACATGCACAGCAATAAAAATGTTTTTAACCATTTAATTTACATTTAGCATTTAAATACACAAAAATAAGAACAATTTTGTATTTTTCTCTTCTGAGAATTGTGAAACTAATGTGATATAAAGTTGTCTTTTCACAAATTTGACTATTTTTGTGGTCCGTGTATTACTTCTGTTTTAGCCTAAAATGGCCTGACAGACAGGACTAAACAACACACACAAGTCTGTGTGTGTGTACTGTGCTTGTACTGTATGTATACGACAGTCCCTCTCCTTTTGGTTCCTGTGTATTAATGGAAAGGAGAGCAGGAATAAGACATCTCAGAATAACCGTGCATTTTTCGCTCGAGTGGAAACGTTGAACTTGAATGACCGAGTCTCGCCTTAGCTCACACAGCCTCGAGCAAATCTGTGTCTGTTCACATTTTTCCAGCGACTCTGTTTGCATTTCAGCCACCTCTTCGTTTCCTTCCCCCATTCTATCCAAGTGCACCTTCAAACATACCTTTCTAACAGCTGATTCCAACATGCTACAGAAAATGGGGAACTGCTTGAAGTTGCCAGTTTTGCGGGTGAGATCCTCAATGTCTGAAAAAAGAATTCACACAGTGTGAGTGAGACTATTTGCGCCTGATGTTTAATCTAGAATAAATTTTTGCTACTTACATGCTGGATCAAAGTCCCCCCTCCACTGATCTGCTGTCAGTGAGTCAGAGATTTCCACTATCAGCAGACCCTTGTCCACCTCTATCTTCACAGAGAACTCCACTCCTCGAAATACAATATCCTCCATCACCTCAGAGCACTCCTCCATCACTCTGGGTCTGGTGGTGTAAGAGAAAGCAGTTATTCCTACGAATCCTGATACCAGGAGCAAACTACAAGGTCTTAAGCGCGATCATGACCGAGATCTGACTAAGAAAACAAATTTTCTTGCAAAGACTGCCAAGAAAACGAGAGCTCAGTGTTACACATGTCTCATAGTGCGGTGAGGGCTTAGGATTCAGAGCCTCAGACCAAATGGATCCATCAAGATCATATCAAACAGCTTGACAAACCCAACCCTGATATGGTTACACTGGCTTTCTCTCCCATCTCACCTGGCTCACTTCAGACAGTCTGGCTTCATCAAAACAAACCGCGAGGGGCGGTAGCGAGCCGACCGACTCCATTTCGAAAGGTGTCATCATTTTTATTGGAAAAAGTTCTGGTCGGTAGGTCATATCATATGTCGGGTACTCAGGAAGTGTTTGAAAGCGTGTTTTACGAGGTAAGTTGTTATCGTCTTTTTTTGCTGAGTTACATTACTGCAATACTTCGCACTTGACTTCACTTTCTCCGTGCAGAGTGAAAGAGACTAGGACACGAAACCTGTGTTAATCATCCTACATTGTGTATGCACAGAAAACATTACGGACGCTGGGGTGTTGCCTGCTTAGCTAGTTCACGCCAAGTTTGAGAGTCGACTCTGTTAAACTGCAACTGCGGACTTCTGAAATTAAACCAACACTACGCTGTCTTTTACTTCTCTGTCGACAGAGCAGCTAGTGAGAGTTGACATCTTCGCTCAGTAACGCCAACTGGCCAACGTTAGCTAAGGTTAGCTAGGTTAGCACGGACATTATCGTTAGTTAGTTTAACGTGACTCTTGGCTAGCTAATAAAGCTATCTGTGCGAGAACCACACAACGTTATTCAGTGTGCGAAAAAACGCCAAACACAAATTATGTTAACGTTACCTTTGGTTGCAGTAATGATCCTCAGTTGGGTAAGATGTCAACACATAGCTTCTCGTTGGAAAAACATAGCGGTGCGTTAGCTTAGTGAATAAAACAGCTAACGTTAGTCGCTTGACCGGCGGTACCACACAGTCCAAAACAATTAGTAAGCCACCGGCACCGTGGAGACTGGGGCGGTTCAACAACCGGGAACCGTTAAATTCTTCTTCTTTACTTTGAGCTGCAGCTGCTCCTCTTCTTCTGCGGACATTTGACAGAGGCTCGACGCCTCTCGGGCCTACCGCTGCCCCCCATAGGCAAATGTATAAAAACGCAAAGTTTAATAAGTACGACTAGTAGAAGTACTCATTTTGAAGAAAAATGCAATGTGTTTATATTATTGGACCACTGTTACTCTTGCATTAATGTGGAAGCAGCACTTTACATTTATTGGTTTGTTCATCTGAAACACCGCATCATATTTTATGAACTGATCACGTGATCAGTTTACGTGACGTAAAGGGACTATAGCAGCTGGAGCTGTCAAATAAATCTGGTCGAGTAAAAAGTAGTAAAAAGGAGAAGTATAAAGTAGCATCTAAATAAAGCAAAAATAAATTTAAATTGTAGTGAAGTAGTCATAGTTGCTTTCTGCCACTGTAAACTATAACATTAGGCATCTTTTGCATGAGACACACATGTCCCATGATATGTCAGGATATGATATTTTCCCTCACCTTGAACATGTCTTTACTGTATGATTTGCAGCCTATAAGAACAAATAATGCTGCAATGAATTGAAAAGAGTACTGCTACATTTGTGTCTTATTTATGATGATCTGACGAACAGACAGAGCATCACTTCATATTTGTGAAGCTGTTACCAGTTCATTATTTTAGTGGTATCATAAATACAATAATAGACGTATTTTCCTCTGATCAACAAATTGATTTACACAATAGTGTGAGCATTGCATTTTTAACACAGTTTCAACACTGGGAGCCAGCTTCTACGTTGACATTGCCACATCTGTGTGTTCAGCCTTCCACTGTTTGGTTCAGTGGTTAATAGCAGTTTTCAGCAGAAAATAAGCACTTCCTGTAAATGTTTGATGAACCTGTTGCATCAGATCAGAGCCAACCCTGTCTCGGGCTGTTTCCACGGAGACGATCACCCATTAGGTGAAGTCTGAAGTCTGAGGTCCTTGCTTCGTTTTGATAAAGACGCAGAACAACACAGGCAGCAGAGGAGTGTAACCGACTGTGTGTGTGCGCGCTAAAGAATGACTGACTGAAACTTTTGTGTATTTTTTTTTTCTGATGCAGAACTCCACATGGAAGAAACACAAAAGTTGCAGCTCTTCATCTCTCTTTCCTATGACTCCCAAGAAACCTGAGCAGTGGCTGCAAGTGGTCGGGCATGCAGGTTTGTTTTGTCTAGTCTCGTTTGTCTTTCATTTTGGTCTAATTCTGGTTAAAAAAAATAGTTTTCTCTTCCTTGTTTGCTTCCCAGGGAGCTTTCGTGTTGGGGATTATGGTACGCTGCTGAAGAGGTTTTGTGAGGGGGAGCAACGATGCTACCTCAGGCTGATGGAGGACGCTTTGAGGCCCTTTGTTCCAGCCTACCACGGTGTAGTGCAGCGGGACGAGCAGGATTACAACATGATGGATAACTTGCTCACCCATTTCAACACCCCAGCCATCATGGACTGCAAGATGGGCAGTCGGTTAGTTTAGACAGTAGAATATTTATGACTGAGAGCAGTTGAATTTGATTTTTTTGTAAACAGTGCAACAAAAAATAGCAAAAAAAGTCCTGATCATCAGGAAAAGTTTTCTTATAAGTAATAATAGTGGTTTAAATAGTCCACAAACTTAGTTACAAATGCTCAGTTAGGGCTCAGGCAGTTTTAGAGGCTGAAATTCAACATTATAAAACACCTATAAATTTAACAGTGACTTAATTTAGTTACAGAGATTGTCATGGAGAATCTTTTTCTCTCTCTTTTACGATCAAATCACATTATTGGGTCTGATGTTAAAGCAGTACACGTAGTTTCATTGACACTGACGCACTGTCCCTCACAGCACATACCTCGAGGAGGAGCTGCTGATGGCCCGCGAGCGGCCCCAGCCTCGTCACGACATGTATGAGAAGATGGTGGCTGTGGACCCGGAGGCCCCAACAGTCCAGGAACGAGCCCAGCAGGCGGTGCTGAAAACCAGGTACATGCAGTGGAGGGAGACGCTGAGCTCCACAGCAACTCTGGGTTTCCGTATCGAAGGATTCAGGGTAAGTTCTCGTCAAAGATGGTTGTGTCAGCTCATAGATTATCTTAATGTACAGGGAGTAAATCCTTGAAAAATATGTCACTAAATGTCTTTTTCATCGTGTAAAAGCTCCAGATTTTGTGTTCTAATGCTGTAACCTGTACATTTCCTGTGCAGAAGGCAAACGAAGAATGTCACACAAACTTCAAAAGGACCAAAAGCAGAGCGCAAGTGAAGGAAGCACTCGACAACTTTGTTGACTCCAATACACACATTGTGGTGAGTGTGACCCCCGCTGACTTTCATGTACTCATAGATTGTTTTTTTTCTTGCCTCTCTTGTAAATCTTGTATCTTTCTGTTCAGTGGGGCTACCTGAGACGGTTGAAACAGTTGCGGCAGGTTTTGGAGGTGTCAGACTTCTTCAGGGCGCATGAGGTCAGATGTGGGATGGTTTTGTTGAACAGTGTGGTTGATGTTGTTGATGTGAACAGGATTTTGGAAGTGTAAAGGAGAGGTAAATAACCACTGAGCTGCAAACAAGCTGGGAACATTTGTCCTGAAGTGGAACCTTTGTCTAACAGCTGTATCCCTGCAGGTTGTGGGCAGCTCTTTACTGTTTGTACATGACTGGACAGGCAGAACAGGAGTCTGGATGATTGACTTTGGAAAGACTGTGACCACGCCGGCGGACCTCACCTTGGACCACCGCACTCCGTGGGTAGAGGGCAATCGAGAAGATGGCTACCTGTGGGGTCTGGACAACCTCATCGATATACTGACCAACATGCTACCACTGACTTGAAAGCCACTCTAAAAATGTGGGGAAATTTACTCACCAGTCATGAGTAAAGGCTCCTGAAATGGTTGTGTTCAATTGTGGGAATGAACTCTATTAGAAAATACAGTATGAGGGTGTAAAAACGGGAGGATTTGATTGATTACAATAACGTCACATTTTGCAAAGTGTGTCATCCAGTAAATTCTCTTCCAGAACAGATTTTCTTTCAGTAAATCGCCTGACCACGTGGTTCCAGAGGCCACTGATGATTTATGGGGTCTCTGAGCAACATGAGCCTTGTAAAGTTTGACCACTGCATAGACCTACAAGCACAATCTCATTTTCCAGCCTCAGCAGGAGACGTCCGACCCAACTGTCTTGAGATGACCCACTCGTTATTTCAGAAAACACATCGCATGAGCAATTATAAGCCAAAGATGTGTCTGCCCCTTCTGAGTTGAGATGATCAGTAGTGTAAATGTTACACTGTCTCATTAAAATGGTGCTGAAGCTGTGATGCTGTAAAGTGGCCTTATTTCCTGCATTTCTTTAATGGATTTGTTTGCCTCACTATTAGCGTCATTATTGCACAAGGTTGAAATGGTTTATTTAAATGCATCATGGTTTGTAGAAAGTTTGTCTTTGGTTATGAGGGACAAACAACAGAGTTGTTGTTTTTAAGCTCTGCTAGCATGCAAAATTAAGATGGTTGAAATGGTAAACATTATACCTGCAAAATATCAAAATTCATTGAGCAGCATGTTAGTATCGTTAGTCAGAGTTTCTTTGCTTTAGCATTTAGCTCAAATCACAGAGGTGCCAGTGTGACTTTAAACTCCCAGCCCAAAGGCAGCAATGGTAGATACACATTATTATTCAATGCATTGTTTATCAGCTAAACTGCTTATAGCCACATCTCACCTTATTTTATTTATTTATTATGTATTTTATGTTTCATTGCTGCTGCTGCTGCTGCTGCTGCTGCTGCTGCTGCTGAGGCAGTGGGGTAGACAGAGAGACCATGTGGTTTCCTCTTTACGTAAGAGTGCACCATGAGGCTGGACCATTTGAATGAAGAGGAGAGAAACGACAATAAGATTACAGCAGCAGATAGTAACTCTCAATGAAAACTCAAAGTTATAATACACCGTCCACTGATTCTGAGGGGAATACTCTGCATTTATTTTGCATTTACAACAGCATGATAATCTAATTTAAGCATTCCGTATCTAAAAAGACTGTTTTTAGACTTGTGGTTATTCTTTGTTACTGCAGACGTTGCACCAAGTATAATGAAGCATAATGGGTTCAACATGCTTTTATGCCTCACTGAGCTCTTGCATGTTATTCTGTGGACCCAGTGCTTCCCTCATCTTGTTTTCATCTTTGGGTTGTTGAATATCTTTGTTCTCATCCTTGGGCTTCTTTGGAGTGTTTTTATCATTTCATTGGGGGTCCTCCCTCATCTCTTTTCTCCCCCTAGTCCTGTTTTGTCATATCTGTGTTTTCCCTCATCTTTGGGGGTCTTGTAGTCACCCAAAGAAACCCCTGAAGGACAAAAAAAAGTGAGATAAGTATTGTCTTGGACAGCACTCCCATACACTCATTGTATATAAACATACTGTATCTGTGGTATGCCACAATACACATCACCCATAATATAATGAAAGACTTGTTTGGCCCTCCAGCTGAGCATCGACCATGATGTAGCTGGCCTTTTAACAGTCTGCGGGGTAGCCAACATGGCAGCATCTTTATCGCGTGCTCCAGCTGCTGCAGCTGGCTCTGGGTAATCAAGGCTTCAATACTTCTGCAGTTGGTCTGCAAGTGTTTCAGTATGAGGCAAATGCTCACGCCAGGTAATTCCCAGGATGTGCTTGAGGGAGCGCCTGTGGAAGCGCTCTGAGGAGTTAATGTGACCGCTGTAGGTTACCCAAGCTTCACAGCGGAGGATGGCAGCACAGACCGCTTGCTGTACGCCAACCTTTGCAGAGGATTGAAGGTTCTCATTCTGAAAGACGGTGCATGTTTAATGCTGCCCTATAGATATTTGAAAGATGGCATGACTGCCATCCACTACCAACAGTGAAGGCAGGTAGACAACAATCAGGTTGATACATTGAACATTCCATAAAATTCAATGTCCAGAGTTATATTTCTCTTTGGATATGCCAATCCATTTATTTGCATATCAAGCTGAAAATATGTATAAAATTCCCAAAAAACGAAACATGTTGAATGTCGACCTGCACAGCCCATAAAAACCAAAAACACGTATTCACGGTCGAAAACTGTTTGCTTCCCCACTCATTGCACCCCACCTGGCTTCAATCACTGCCAGGTATAAATCAGTTACCATAGCAACCGACTGAGATTGACAGGTGACACAAGCAACCATAGCAACCAGTTAAATTTGACATGATGTCATAGCAAGGCCAGACGATTCATCAGACGATTCATCCATCCATCCATTTTCTATACCGCCTATCCCTTTCGGGGTTGCGGGGGGTTGCCAGCCGATTGCAGGGCAACACACATGACAAACAACCATTCATACACGCACGCACCCACACCTAAGGACAATTTAGAGTCACCAATTAACCTGATGAGCATATTTTTGGTCTGTGGGAGGAAGCTGGAGTACCCGGAGAAGAACATGCAAACTTCACACAGAAAGGCCCCGCACAGGGATCGAACCGGCAACCTTCTTGCTGTGAGGCACGCGCACTACCTGCTTGCGCCACCGTGCCGCGGCAGACGATCCATTTGAATAAATAATAATAACCAAAAATGTATTTTGGCTCCAACACACCGGCCCCTAATTGGTAATGGCAGGAGGCCTGGAGCAATTCAAAATATTTGCATAATGGAGCCAATAATTCATACAGAATAACTGCCTTAGAGGATTTACATTTCCGCTTCTTGAAGCAAGCACAGCTTCGTAACTGGTCTATCCAGTGTGCTTGTTTTAGTTTTCACTCGAGCAGAACGCACCAGTCCTTTCCAGGAACTACGTGGAGCTGTAGCATCTGCAATCAGGGACAAGACTTCTCTCTTTACTCCACCTCTGTCAGCGTATTTTGGCTCCAACAGATTGACTTGAGATGACAGTTAGCCTTTTGGCTAAATTTACAGCACATTGATAAAGATGTATGTTTTAGTAGACTGCATATTAAGGTAAAGGTAATTGTATGATACACTGTTAATTTTGTGCCAATATCAGATCAGAATATTAATCAAACTCGACAGTTCGACTCCTGACACAGGGTGATGGTGAGATGAAGGCAGATGTGCTCTCCAGCTTCCACACCTGTCCACTCCTATCATTCAGCCATCAGACGGCAGGCAGAGGGAACCCCTGCCCTTACCTGCAGTACCAGACGAGATTAAAGGGATGAACAGACAAACAGGGTCGCGCTCAACAAATCCTCCCACACAGTCTGCAGCAACAACAAAAAGCCCTCTGAGAGGGGCTGGAGGCTGCACAGTGCAACCACAGTCTGAGCTCAAACCCCACTGGAGCACTTTGGACTTGAGTTTCTTGCTCAAGGACACCTCAGTGGTGGGGAGAGGGGAAACTCTGCTCTTATATTTCTGCCATTTAAATGAATCCTGCTGAGCTGAGCTAATGTTCAGACCACTGCTAAAGTGGTTTGTTTCAGTATCAGTGGAGAATCAGGGTTGATGCTGTGCTCCAGTCAGGACTTGAAACCCTTTGGTCCACGCTTGGTAGATGTAACTGAGTGACTGACGGACCAATTATACAAAGCCAACCTTTTGTCACTTGTAGCTTTTTAAGGTGAAGTTAACATAAAGTGAAATGAGGGCTTGAAAAGGAAGAATACTGCTTTTGAAATGAGGAGATGACTGCACCAGCCAGGGTGTGCTTAGAGATGGAGGGGGGGAGCTAAGGGATGGTGATGTCAGTGTGTGACAGATGAGACATCAGACAGCCTTTCAGTTTGCACAAAAAACTCAAGAGGCTTCCTCTCGCTGGTCATTGTTCAGCAGATCCATGGAAAGAGCACAGCAGACTGGCAGAGCTCAGGGGACGGATGCTGCTGACGATGAGACCAGGTACTGTGTTTGCTGTGTTTTATTTAATTTATTTTTCTTTAAACTTTGACTATTTGATGTGTGTATGCGCGTGTGGATTGCATTTCAGAAACTGATACATTCTAAAATGTTTTCGTGAATGATGATGTAGTGATTTAACCAAAGTTTAGCATGTTTTCAGTCAGAGTTTGGTCTGGGTTTTGGTTTTAATCATTTTGCATATTAAGGGAAAAAATAAAACATATACAGTTATGCAAAATGAAATAATAATGAAATACTTACGCTGAAGTAAACTTGCAGATAAAATACGTCTTTTTTTGTTTTCTTACAGCTGCCTTCTCTTCAGATGCATCATTTTTCTCCTGAATGACCAAAGCAGCCCTCAGTAACCTCCTCCACATTTGCAATAGAGCCAAATGTATTGCTGTGCACAGAAACCAAAAGTGCTTTATATAGCCAGTGCATGCATGTTGTGTGGTGGGTGATGCATGCAGTGCATACTGTGAGCGTGTGACACGACGGCACTGGTGGAGGCGGTGCATGTTGTTGCTGTGGTGTATCTGTGCTGCTGCTGTGCTCATGGCTCAGAGGAGGACTGCTGGTGGCTGCTGCTGCCCCAGGGCACCCATGAATGAGGACAATGCCCGTTTCTGCCTGCTGGCTGGCCTCATCCTACTCTACTTACTGTGTGGGGCAGCCATCTTCTCCGCCCTGGAACACCCCTTTGAGCTGCGCGCCCGTCGCCTCTGGAAGCAGCAACTGGACAACTTCACCCAGAGGTATAGGGTCAACCTGGGTGCCCTGCACACTCTGCTGCGTCAGTACGAGGAGGCAAACGGAGCCGGGATCAGAGTGGACACTTTGAGGCCTCGATGGGACTTTTCTGGAGCTTTCTACTTTGTAGGCACAGTAGTTTCCACTATTGGTAAGTCTTGATACTGTTTGTTTTGTTTTGTTTTTTGAGATACTAATTTGAAAAGTTCTTAGATGATCCTTTTCAGGTATCAACCCCATAATGATGGCCCACAGTTTATCAGCCATGACCTTTCAACCTTTTATTCTGTGGTTCTCCTCTCCAGGCTTTGGCATGACCACACCAGCGACCATAGCTGGAAAAATATTCTTAATCTTCTACGGTCTCATTGGCTGTGCTGCCACCATCCTGTTCTTTAACCTCTTCCTGGAGAGGATAATCACGATGCTGGCTTACATCATGCGCTGGTGTCATGAACGTCGGCTAAGATGTGCTGGAGTCGGGGTGGTGTCGAGCAGAGAGGAGTCATCCGGTGAGGAGGACAGCCTGGAGGGTTGGAAACCATCAGTCTACTACGTGATGCTGATCCTGGGTGTGGCATCCATTGTGATTGCATGTAGTGCCTCCACTCTGTACAGCTCTATGGAGAACTGGAGCTACGTGGACTCCCTCTACTTCTGCTTTGTGGCCTTCAGCACCATTGGCTTCGGGGACCTGGTGAGCAGTCAGAGACAGCAGTATGAGTCTCAGGAGGCTTACCGGCTCGGGAACTGCCTTTTCATTTTAATGGGCGTGTGTTGTATCTACTCACTTTTCAATGTCATTTCTATTATTATCAAGCAAACTCTCAACTGGATTGTGGGTAAGCTGGTTTGCTCGGGGCACCATCAGCTGTGCTCCTGCTCTACACCTGGCTGCTGGCGGCTCTGCTGCCCCTGCCTCCAGAAGAAAAACCACAACCAGAGGCGCCTGCCTGCACACCTCAGGCAAAAACGTTTAAAGCGCAACACCGTGCAGCCCATCGCATCCCACTGCCCTGCGGGAAGACACCGCTACACGGAGGGCTCGGTGGAGACGGTGTGCGACAGCGAGACGGATGCAGGTGCGGTGGCTGATGGGGTGTGTGTGGGTCGTCGTCTGTCAGGAGAGATGATCTCTGTCAATGAGTTCATGGTGTCCAATAAGGTGTCTCTGGCACTGCTGCAGAAGCAGCTGAGTGAAACAGCTCACCAGGGCCCACGGCAGAGCTACGGCCATCAAAATGGATTCTCTGGTGGTGTGGGTGCTTTGGCAATCATGAATAATCGCCTACAGGAAACCAGTGTGGATAGGTAGCACCATTAACAGCCTGTGTACATTGTTTTGGGTTCCCTATAATGGAGCCTTAAACAATCTCATTTTCTCACTGACTGATTCCGAGAAAGTTGATAATTTGTCCTCTCATTATGACAAAACCAAATTCTGAGAGCAGCATAATTTCCCTGTAATTAGCATCCATTCAGCACCTCTCTGAGCAACTTCAGTGGAAGTCTATGCAGTTAACAGCAGAGCTCCAGCATGGATTCTGGACATCAAATAATTGATTACATTTTGTTCTGTGTAGAGAAAGAGCAACAAGACGAATCCTTTTACAGAATTCAACATCACTGTGAAGAGGGGTCTGATGTCCTGAAGTGATTGGCTCATACAAAAGCAATCAGATGAAAGAAGCAGTGAAGGACCACTTGAAGGGGACTGCTGATTTGAGAGTGCTGCACATGTCCCCTGAGTTCCTCAATTAATGCAGTTATATGTGAGGTGGTAGTCAGGAATAGTGAACATACAGACATAAACACAATATCAACAGTCTCCTCTTAGATATCTAGCTGCATATGTAAAATTTGAATCGTGATTTGTATTTCAACAGAGCTTCTTAAACCCACAACAGGAGCTCATGAGCACTGAGAAAGAGACATTTTAATTCGCTGATTGCTCACAAGTCGTCCATCTTGTTTCATCAATGCATGTCATTGAAATTCATAGTAATCACGGAAGAGCACTGAGATCCAGGGTATTCAATAGAGCACATCTAATCAAAACGTGGCCTGTAGAGGACGTCCTTATGTCAGTAAGTGCTGTACAGATAGTCGCAGAATCACATCAGCAGAGCAGAGAGCAAGATGCAGGCTCTCCTTGGCTAGCTGAAGGAGACCCTTTCCTATGCAAGAAAAGCCATTTTGATCCATTCTGTATCATCTAGGCTGCAGGTGCTTGAGATGATGAGAAAAGCTTCCTTCTTAGAGCTCTTACAATCTATTTTCCTCTAGTGGTCCATCTTGATGAATTGTCTTCACTGTCTTTAATGAGTTATTGTGGGTAAAAATACTGCATGCTGTCAGTCAAATATTCTTTATTTAGGTTGAAAACAATCATGAGGTTTAACATGTCACGTCTATACACAGATAATTACTCACTGAAAGAATGTAACAATGCAGTATGATGCAGGTAAAGTGACCCATCCTGAAAGTGACCCGTTCTGATGCTGTTTGTTTTATCAGCTGTATAAAAAGATGAATAAGGCAGCACAGTACATATCATCATGTTATCCAACCTATGGAAAAATACATTTCACATACACTGTATTGAAGATCGTGTTTAAAAATATGGTTAACATATAGAGAGAATTGCAAAAAAAAAAATGTACATGTAGAAATTATTCATGTAAAATATATTTTGATTGTTCAGTCAATATAGATTTTAGCATGCTTGACCAATATTTGAACCTTTTTTGTTCACAATCAATAATCTTAACAAACAACTCATTTCTACATTTCTCATTTCTAGTCACTTCTACTAAATGGACTTTGTTCTACATGTTTAAAACAAAAAGTAAACACCTCTTCAAAAAGAGTGTAAATTGTGTGTGAAATGTATTTTTTCTTGACTAAGTGTATGTGTATGTGTTGAGATTTAATTAGCAGAATTAAATGTTTCATCTGTGTTTATTTGCCTGTCACTTTCGACCACGAGGGGAAACGATATATTTGTGCATTCCCATCAGCTGGCCAGCTGTTGGCGCTGTTAGCACTCCCTGTTGAAACATATGGAGCTTTTGGCTTTAGCCCTGACAATGTTTCATCTTTCCTTCCTACATAGGAAAGGCAAAAACTTTCATCGTTATTAATATTATTTATTATATCTACTCTTAAAACATCATCTTCAAAATATAACCCTACATCTACTCAGTCCCTTATTTTATTCAATGTATATGTACAATTTCACAGTTGGTTGTTGTTCATTATATCATTTGAAATTAATGTCTGTATCATCTGTTTACTGAATATGAGGCAGAAGTTTGTTGCTGGATCAGTGTCTCTGAGTAAGTTTTACAAAATTTCCTTCTTGTAGAAATATAAAGTGTATCAGGCTTTATTAGATCTATTTTTACATTGTATTTGTTAGACAAGATGCTGCTTGCTGGCATGATGTAAACAAACATCCCTGTCTGTTAATCATCTCCCTTTTGTCAAATTGCACACATGAAGAACAGTTTTAATATTGACATTAATTACAGCCCCTCCATGGATCCTTGGAGACAAAACCCAGCTGGACTTCTCAGGAGCCTCCGAGGCCCTGCAGGTAATGAAGATAATGGTGAATATACTGTATATAGTGAAGGAATATCATGTCATCTAATGGTTAGAATGGGACAAATGTGTAATTTGTTCTCACATTTGGCAGTGTGGGCTTGTGCGTCTCTCTTTGTTGATAGTAAGCTGAAATAATGCAGTTCCTTCTGTAACACACACAAGAAACATTGGGGTCACTTCTCAAAACAGGGTACAGATGCACACACACATAGGCATGAACAGTCATGTCGTGTCTCTTACTTGCTCTGTATGCCTCCACCTGGTGGTAATCCAGGGATGACAGTGGATGCCAGGACTGTGAGGACAGAGAGCAGGTCAGGATCCTCCCCGTGAGCACACAGCTCATCATAGATCTCTGCCAGACATTCAAGCAAAAACATAGAAACAAACATAAAAACACATTTGGAAAGTTTATGGCAATTCTCTCGAGTTTTATAAACATCTTACAGAATAATCCTGGAGGCATATTCTTACAATACGTTAGTTCATCTCTCAGTGATTTCAGCTCCAAGCCAATGAATGGGTCAAACACATTGGGCACTGTTTTCAGCTGCAGATTAATACATATTTGGTGCTCTAATGAATATACATGGCTGTTTGCCATCATAGAGCTGGGCAAGTGCAAGAGTTTCAGCTGTGTGCTTTGACTGCAAACCAGTAACCTCAAGAAAACAAGATTTCAACATGAAGCCAGGACAAAAACAAGGTCTCTGAATGCCTAATATGACAGTACACAGCCAACAGTGTCCCTTGTGTATCATCTATATCCGCACACCTGCTACTTTAGACTCCAGCAGGTCCTCCAGCTCGGCCTCCTGGTGTAATGCCTCTGCTGACAGCTGGGGGGCTCCAGGGAAGCACAGCAGGATGATGCTGATGTTGTCCAGGCTGCCCTGTGAAAAGAAGTGGCATCAGCAGAGGTGAGTGGTAATGGCTGACCTTACGAATGTCAACATATCAAACATTATTTCATCCTGCGTGAACTGTTTTAGAAATAGATCATTTTCACCTCAAGGTGTGTGCACCAGTGTCACACAGATGCAGCGGAGCAGGAAAGTGTACATGGAGTGCAGAAGAAGCTGTGACATTTTGAGGTCAGGCTGAAGCCCAGTTACATAACAGAGTGATATGATGGACATAACGGCCAAACAGAGTGCAGCACGGAGGTTAGCATGTACACATGTGGGCTATGTTTATCTATATCTGGATAAACATGTTTATGTGGATGTGTCTCTTTGACTCTGAAAAAATACACAATGTACAATAAACCCAATATATTCTATTAATTCTTGACAAGCTATTCCCTTATTCTACAGATTAGTTACTGCATAGTGAAAAGATTTGAGTGGAGATGGCTGTAGTGGACTAATTATTCTCCCCCACTGGTCTGAAATTATTCTTTATGTATAAGGGTGGTGTGATGAATAATTCTGTGTTCTCGAATATCCACCTTCAACCGTCTGACACTCTCAGAGTGAGAGTGGCTGAAATGAGTCCTCATAGGAACCTGGAAGAATCCCATATAACCTGTTCTGACACCTCTGATGTTCGATTTTAAGGCGGTCTGTCACACTATTACCATGAACAGCAGCCACAGTCTAAATGAGACTGAACAAAATTCATAGCAGAAGTCAGAGCTGCATCTCTTAGCGTCTCTCATGTCATTGGTTCAACTTCAGCTGCTTTGGTTCATTCTCACCGCTCTCATTAGTGTAATTTTCAGAGCCGACCTGTTGGACAAAATTAGTGACAAGATAGTTACGAAAATTGGACATCATGCTACAGTGGCAGACATTTTCGTCAGGAGTCGGTGGAGACCAAAACAGAGCTAAAAGTCGAATAAATACGGTAGGACTTTCTTTCTTTCTTTCTTTCTTTCTTTCTTTCTTTCTTTCTTTCTTTCTTTGGATCGCTAGAAACATGGCTTGGAATAAATACTTTTGTCTGTTTGCTAACAAGTTTTCTGTATCGACTTAAAAGATGATTTTATGATCAAGTCATCTGCATATAGGAAGTAATAACTATACCAACAAGTCCTTAGACCATTTTATATGTACAAGAAAAACATGAGGATCCAGTACAGCCCCCAGTAGAACTCCACACTCAGCAAAATGCAGTTTTTGTTCATCTGCCTGTTCCATTATTTTTGTTATGTCCCGTCTGTCTGAGCAAAGCTGTTGAATAGAAAAGTTAGATATAAGAAAAGGTGTAACTAGTTTTTTGAAAGTCATCTGGACTGATTGTAATTGATTAGGTTTGTGTACTATTAATTAAACAGAAACTGTCCCTGAGTTACCCTCATAAAGCTGAGCTATTTTGGCATAAAAAAGTGGAACGACCCTGGCATCCTTCAGATTAAACCAAACCAACTCAACACAGCCACAGTTTAAGGGATTATGTTATTACATAAAATCCACAGCCCATTAAAAATGACGCAATGCAGTTTTACTCTGAAATTGGGTTTTCTGTTTATAATCAGTTAAAAGGATTTGAAATTTAAACTACTGAATGTGTAGAAATGCTGAATCACTGAGTAATTAAACGGGATTAAGATTCTTCTTGTTCACTGGCAAGCAGCAGGTTCTGACCTTATAGAGACAGAGGTCAATGACTTGAGTGCAGACGTCTCTCAGGTCAGTGCAGACACGCAACCGATTGTGGATGAAGGCGCAAAGCTCCTCGTTGCTGATGGTGTCCCAAACCCCATCGCAGGCGAGCACCAGGAACTCATCCGCAGGTGAGCGCTCCACCACGCACACCTCTGGCTCTGGTGACACCATCTGCTGGCTGGGGGTCCGGTTCTCAGCACCCTTGTAGCTGAAGTCTCCCAGAGCGCGGGACACTGCCAGGGAGCCGTTGATCCTTTGGATGGTCACAGAGCCACCTGCGCTCTCAATGCGCTCTTTCTCCAGAGGGCTGTAAGGTTTGTGGTCCTCAGTGGAGAAGCAAACCTGGCCAGATCGGCACAGCATGGCTCTTGAGTCACCACAGTTGGCAAAGTAGATGTAATATGGTGAGATGAAAGTGGCCACCACAGTGGTACCACCCCTCTCCCAGCCTTCTCGACGTGCTACAGAGTGCAGGTGCTTGTCTGTCTGGAGGAAGCCCTCGATGATGGCTCCTTTCACCTTTTCAGGGTCGTCCTCTGGTCCCATTCCACCTGTGTGCACAAACAGATACAACACTGGAATCCTTCATGCTTTCTGAATCCGGAAACCATCAAAAACACATCATTACATAGAACAGGATAGATATTTGCAGAATACAATGAGAAATGATCAGTCATGATATTGATCTCTGATAACAGGGAAAAGGTTCATCTCTCTCTTCCTTCTCCAGGAAGAAAACAATTTCAAGACCAGAATATCTTTAACCTAGCTGTGCATTAATTAATCAATAAATTGTATTTCCCTTTGAAAAGAAAACACCCCACATCTTTGATCTTTTATATTCATTTCATTCATGCATTTGCAGTTCCATATCTTTCACCTGTGGCCAGGATGTGACCCAGAAGGTGCTGGGAGCAGTGCTGTGCCACCGTGCTGCCTGCATGACCATCAAATACAGCAAAGAAGCTCCAGTCAGCCAGCTCTCCACCCAACTGTGGCACACAGTTGTGGAAGTCCTCCATGTTGGCCCTCCAGCCCTGCATGCTTCCCAGGGCGTATGTGAGGCCCCAGCGGGCGCAGCCCTCCTCTGCTAGCTTGTCGAGGACCGGTCGGTCCAGGTAGGGGCTGGGGATGACCTCCTCCTTCTCCCCCTCCCCTGGCTGCTCTCGCTCTGCTGCTCCTCCACGGCCCCCTTTGAAGAAAGAGCTGACCCTCTTCTCCGTCTCTTTCACCAGCTGCCGCATAAACGCAGGCATCTCCACGCTGCCCTTCCTGGCTGTCCTCATGGTTCTTGTGCACAGCTGATGTGATGGGAGTCTTCTTTTATCCCTGCCCCGGTGTTCGTGGCTGGGCTGAGACGGGCCTGATGGTGGGCCTGTGCAGTGTCTGCGTAGCCCTGCTGCTCCAGGGCTCAGAGCATGGCTGCCTGAGCTGATGGATGTTCTCAGTGCTGGCTGCTCACCCTCCTCTCCCTGCTCATCTCCTTCCTCTCCTCTCTCCTCTTCCTCTCTGGAGACCTCACTGATCAGCGCTCACTGCTCCTCTCATCTTTCCTCTCCTCCTTGTTTGGTCTATCCTCTGCGCTGCTGTGATTTCACCTTCTCCCTCGCTTTTTCATCGCTCTTCCCTCTTTCACCAGCTCTCCCCTTGCCTTGTTATTTTCCCTGGCCTCTGCTGTGATTGGCTGGCTATTTGTGTACACCAATCCCAGCCTAGCATGCATCACCACTGTCATGTCTGAGCTCACCCTCCCTCACCGTCCTCCTGTGCCCCTCCCACATCTTTGGTAATCTCAACCTTTGATCGGTTGGGATTATGGGCTGCCACTGATGTGGATTACAGGACAGGCAGCCATTTAGCACACGCTATGTGAGTGACGGTGGGAAGCAGAAACACAGGGGAAGTAATCTTATTTTCATTCAACACAGATGATCCCTTTAAAGTCATATTTCATTTTTATACATTTAGCATGGTGACAGTGTATTTATCCTCCACTGGGATTCATACAATCACCCACCAATTACAACCTGACACCAGAGCTGCTTTCAGTCTTTAATTATGAGTCAGATTGCTATCTGTAATGTTTCCAGTGTCATGAAATATTATTATTGCTTGCAGTGACCCTGGACATTCTGCGCAAATTTGATTGTTGTTGTTATGTTTGTATTATTCCATCGTTTATTTTTCTGACTGATTGAATTGTTCTATCTTTGTAAATGAAATATTGAACTGCATCATGGTTGCAGTTCTCTTCTCACCAGAATAAGATTGTGATTAATAGTTCTGTGACAATTAATGTGACAATAAAGCAACATCTGTTATAGGCTGGATGCAATTATTGCAGTAATGCAGTCACAAATGTGTATGTTTTCTAACTTTATAGAGGGACAAGATTGATACATGACTTGACTGTAGTAGTTGAAATATGATTTTGGTCTTGCATCATTATGAATGTCACCACAACATGACTTACAGCTGTTTGGTTTGGCACATTTCCCTGAATGGGATCACATCGCCACTCTCTGTAATTCTCCACAAAGGCCTACTTTGATTTCTTTGAGGGCTGTCGTTCTACTGTAACCGGGCAGGAAAAGATGGAGAAACTGTCTCAAATGTTTAATTAAACTCGCTTGTCATGATGGTGTGACGGCAGCTTGTCACAGAGGTATGTACAACAGAGACAGACCTCTGAGTTTGAATGTGCTCCAAACACACAGGAGAGACCTGAACATCGTGGATTCCCACACCTGCGAGTGTTAGTATGAAGGGACAATATAACAGATTAGCATCTTTACTCACAGCTGTAAAATGTGCTGTTAGGAGTTTGAGCAGCCACGTCATACTAAAGCAAAATGAATGATCTCAGCATCAGAATCAGAATACTTTATTGATCCTCGAGGGGAAATTGGGTCAGTTGCAGTTGCTGCCATTGTAGAACAGTAATAAAATAGAAAAGGGAAATAACAAATATCCTAGATATATGTATGAAATGTGTACACTATACAACAACATAAATCAACCATAAATAATAAACCATATGAAATCAGCTGTCTATATAGAAATATATCTGTTGTGAAACATTCTACATTGAGTAACAAGAACATTAAAAAAATGTGGAGGAATTTGAGCAAACCAATGCGAAGGACATGCTATAAGAGTGCACATATATCCTCCACAATAGTGTGCACCATGCAGTATCTATTGTACTGTACCATATTGTAACAACAACAACTGGATATTACTGTTGGTATAGACACAGCTATCTGCCTATAGTGTCATCAGAGACACTTGCATGAAGCAGAAATTAAAGGCTACGTATATCTCACATAATGAACCTGCAGAGGAACGTGTCTGCATGTCTTTCTAACCTGCATTTGATAAGTGTGATAAGTGAAGCACTGTATTTCTAGTTATGATTCAGGCTCTATTATAAATTCAACAGTTTGTCATGAATGCTGCAGTGTATAGCTGGAGGAGGCAGCAGCCTGCTGACATTGGCTGTGTTCTTATTACTCCTGACTGGTGATGAATTTGACATTAAAAGCTGTTTCTCTGGCTGCATGCGAAGGCCTCTGGGTCCAGGTCGGCCACCAGCTGGCTGAGAGAGTCTCTGAAAGCTGAGGGACACGTACATGCTGATGTCTCAGGTTCCCAATTGGAGTGTGTGTGTGTGTGTGTGTGTGTGTGTGTGTGTGTGTGTGTGTGTGTGTGTGTGTGTGTGTGTGTGTGTGTGAATCCAAACTGGGGGTATCCAATACAGGATAAAATTAGGCCAGCCAGGCCTTATATTGCTGACGGAGCTGGGGTGGCCAAAAAAAGCCTAGGGTGGAAGCCAACAGTGGAAGTGCAAAGGAAGAGAGGAAGAACAAGAAGGATCGCAGCTGAAATGGCCACCAAACGTAAGGAAATAAATGGTGACAGCTTTAAGTAAAGTGAATCAGAGCAGACAGGGAGCTGTACAGAGTCCAGCTGTCAGGTGGAGGAGGAAGACAGAATTTCTTTTTTTTTCTGTTCTGTTCTGCTGGGCAGGTGTGAATACAGACAGGATGACCAGTCACATACTGAGTGCAGCATGTCTTTCATTTGGTAGACAGATGGACAGAAGAAACTAAATGAGATCTTATTGCTGATTGAATGTTGTTGTTTGTTTGATTCTTAAAGATCCAGATTGTCCCATGAGAAAAGAAGCTTTATAAGTGTTGTCTTGTCGGGGATATTTGTTGCTATTATGACTAGAATCAGAGTTGAACTTCATTGGTGTGACGGCACAAGTATGTTTCTGCCTCACCAGAGTCTTGTCCAAGTTGTTGTTTGTGTGTGCCTTCCTATGTATATGTTTAAGTGTGAGATCCCAAGAGTTTGTTTTAATCAGATAATTACCTTGAGATTATCGCTGGAGTTTGGAGGCTCCTTTAATGTTTTGGCGGTTGAAGATCTAATATCATACTGTGACTCATCGTGGAATTATTCTTTTATTCATTACTCATTCAGAAATGGGCATTATTAGAAGCAACACAATTGTTCAGAGACATATTTTTTCTCAAAATATCTTCTATTTTGGGAAGAAAGGAGATGAACAAAAAGATGCTACTGTTTGGGATGTCCTTGATTTGTATGTAAGGCTCATGTTATTTTCATTATCTTTCCTCATGTCACATGTTTTCTTTCTTTCTTTCTTGGAACATAAAGCCAAATAGACAACACAGCACATTTGATGGTGTAGTTGCTGTTTAAAACTGCTCATATAGTTCAAACAGAGTGTCTGACCAGTCCAAAACTGTTCTTAAATTCTCAAAAACTATGTTTTTGAATAATTTCCTGCTCATTTTCCTCTCATATACCTCAAACGTCTCCGGCACACACAGTGATGTGTGTCAGCACCAGCTCTCTTGTTGTAATAAACAGAGGGAGCTAAAGGATCACATGAGTCATTTGAATGAGGAGTGACAGTCACACACACACACTGCATCTCGAAGCGGTGTCACTTTCACAGGGCTTTGGAAAACTGATATGAAACGACCTTAAACAAAGTCTGAGCCTCTTAAAAAGTAGTGCTCTCCCTACTGTCATCCATCTCTCCTGTCACCTGTTCTTTGCCTGTTTCTAACATGTGTGTGTCTTCTTGGGCAGTTGTGGATCTGGTGTATTGGCGGAACGTGAGGAGGACCGGTGTGGTGTTCACGGGGCTGGTGATCGGTCTGGCCAGTGTGTTCCAGCTCAGCGCCATCACCGTACTCTCCCACGTTTGTCTTGGTGCAATGTGTGTCACCTTCCCCCTCCGTCTCTACTATAAGCTGCTGGAGGTGCTGCGCTGGAACCCCGGGGTGCACCCCTTCCAGTGAGTCCAGACATCGCTGGTTTGTTTTTCCTACTACTCTCTATGGGTTGAAGCTTTCAGGGATGCTGCACTTGTGGCTAAATGTAGGGCCTCAGTCCACGTGTGTCTCTCCGTCCCCAGGTCATATCTGGATAATGACAGCACTCTGACAGATAAGGAGACAGTGATGCTGGTAGAGGAGGTGGTGCTGCTGATCGCGTTTGCTGTCACAGAGATCAAACGCCTGATTTTCATCGACAGCGTGATCGACTCCATTAAGGTCTGAGTGTGATGATTAAATACAACCCCAGTGCAAAACATAAATAAAACAGAAGCCCATAGAGGATTCACCAAACTAAAGTATTAAGAAAGATAATACACTGACAGAAATGCACAACACTACCTGATACCACAACACTGGGCAGGCAGTGCACTGTCAGCTCTTACGGGCATATGACTGTGAGCAGTTCCCCACAGTTTTAAATCAACTCTTATTTTTTGTTTAGTATCGATCAGCAAAACCAGGACCTGAAAGAGCTGCATAGTGGAGGTGTTGATTCACAGAGGGATCGACAGTACATCCATCACACCACAGGGACTAATGAAACATTATTGAATAATTCAACTTAACAATCTAATTTTCTTCTGTGCTCTTCCTCTCAGTTTGTCGTGCTCCTGTATCTGTTGACCTACGTCGGCCTCGAAACCAACGGACTGACTCTGGTGATAACTGGTGAGCAGTTCTTTCAACAATCATCGCACAGATACGTGTTGCTTAGTGAAAGGGTTTTGTACGTAATGCAATTTACAAATTGAAATAAACCTGTGAAATCATCTTTGTTGAACAGCTGTGATTGCCGTTTTCTCCATTCCTCTTTTGTACAAAAAGCAGCAGGTGAGAGTTTCACTGAACTTTCTGCTAACATCATAAAACTACAACACTTACTCAGGCAGAAAAAATATAACTCAAAAACGAGTAATAAAAAAATATGCATGAACTAAACGTGGGAAGAAACAGACATTAGATACAGAAATGCTTTGACTGCCCTGACCTTTGTGCTGCTTTGCTGACAGGTGCGGATCAGGAGGATCGTTAGAGCAGTCAGAGCTTTTGTAAAGAAAGTCAGAAACCTGTAAGTAACCTGCTCTTTATATAATGTTCTTTTATGTGCTTTTACTGTCATTCAAACAAAACAGCAACACCTTTCTGTTCTGTTTTTGTCTTATGACGTTGGTTCATGTTTTGCTGCAGGTGCCTCAGTCTGTATGATTCAGTGAGACCCTCATCTGCCTCTGAACCTGCCCCAAAACCTGCAGTTGCAGCTGCCCTCAAACAGAAGGCCAAGTCCAAGTAACTTGTTGGTCGTTCGTTGAAAGCACCCAGGATTTGGGGTTTTGGAAGATGTTGGAATGGCACATCCTCTGTGGGGCCGCTGGAGGGGCAGCTCATTTCCATTTCTCCACCACCATGTTTGTTTATGGGAGAACGATTTAATCGATCCTGACAGCTGAAACAAAGCTGCCATTCACTCAAGGAGAGGGAGTGGAAGTGCATGATTAGAAGAATTTTATTTACTGAGATGCTTTCTGTGGGTAGCATTTAATATCACCAGTTCACACAGTCATCTGCTCCGAGCAGGGACGGCACAGGATATCACTGTTTTTTTTTCTTCTTTCAAAACAGGTCTATTTTTACACAACTAGTGTGCACTGTGTTCCTGTTGAGCTGCAGAATTATTCATAATGAAGCAGTGAAGCATTATTGCTGCTTACATTATTTAGCATCATTCATTGTTAGCTGGATAGAAGAAAACTGACATGGACATTGCCTGCCATTAATTAACATTAAGGGTGTTGTGCTTGCTACCCTACCTACATAACCTAAGTATTAGCAAAAGCTTTCTAAGCAGGAACTCCTGACAACTTTTAGGAGACTAATATGAGAAATAACAAGAGCAATGTCCTCTGCTCTTCATGCTAATTGCATTTAATCAGGTACAAAGAGTGACTTCCTGCTCCTCTTGGGTCAGTCTAATTATTAAAGGTAGAAAGCATGGCAGCAAAACATCTCTTAATGAGAGAGAGCAGTAACACTGCTGTGTCCTGCAGTGACACTGCTGTGCTTATGGCAGACAACTTTATATCTGCTCTCATATTTTATCTGAAACCTTTTTTTGGACACACATGGGCAGCCAACTCAAACTGTGAACACAATATTGGTATATTATCACCTTTTGAGTATATACGGCGAACAGTTGCACATCCAGCATGCACAGAGCAACATTTGTGTTCATCTGGGTCGTGTTTGTGTTCACCTGATGAATATAAGTCCAATATTCACTCAGCTCTGCATTGACCCCTTGATGGACATATTTGCTACTTAAGCTGCTAAATGCCCTCCTGTGTTCACCAGCTGGTTGCTAACCTGGTCTGTCTGCTGATTGGTGCTGGGCAGATGAGTTTTTAAAGCATTTTGGCTGGAAAAAGCTGCCTGTTGCAGTTGCATAACTGTGTGAACTAGCCGCACCATAACATGTCTTCAGAGGACATTTCAGTAAATAAAAGTGCAACCTACAGATTTTACACCATTGTTAAAATATTTAGCATAATCAGACAAAAAGCAAGTTACTTAAATAAAGGATTGATACACAAAAGTGGGTCAATGGTCTCTTCTGCGGCCATGTTTCACTTTCAAAAAACAAACCAGCAAATGAAGCAGCATCACAACATGCCGCTGACAGACTGAGAGAAATTTCACGGAAATGTAAGAAAGTAGAAGTTTTCCTCCAGCATCAAGAAAATGACATTTGACTGAAGAACTTCCTCTTTAATATTTATGTCAGTCCAAAATATAACGATTGAATACTTCCAGTGAGGATCGGATGTTTCAACACAGATGGCTGCAAGCACAACTCCATGTCAGCATTTTCCAAATCAACCAAATGACTTAAGAACGTGGTCATTGTTTATCTCCAAAAATGACCAAGACATCAGCATAAAATTACACAAAACACCTCGTGAGGAGTTTCCTCATTGTTTAAGTATCGACACTTTGAACCAGCTGTGCTGCAGAGGGTGCTGTTTTACATTCAAACTCGGCCTGTTTCCCCCCAACACTCAACACTCTAGTTGATTAATTGTCACTCCGGCCAACTGTGACATCATCTGAAAGACCAGCAGAAACAGATTAGGGTTGGGTGTGTACCAACATTAAAAATGTTCAGTGCTTTAACGGACATGAGGGTAAAAGGTTCAGTTGTGGGTGAACTATTCCTTTATGGTTCCAGCTGCCAAACCTGAGCCAGTAAACTGTAAACAGTTATTTCAGAGCAGCTGTTTAGCCTGCGAGCTACTGTTAGTGTGTCAGATTAAATGTTGGTGCTCTCTAGTGGTTGGTGTTTCAGAACTTAAAACACAGCTGCGCTCTTACTAATACGTCTTAATGGCTTAATCGCAGGTTGAAGCAGCCTTCAGACCCCTGCTGATTCTGATGTTTCAGTGTGTAATGAGAAAATACTTACTCACTTACCTTTAGTGCTATCTAGATCTGCAGATATTGGTTGAATTTAGCCAGAAAACTCTTTAGCTGTTTCCATAAGGACTATTTCTTTGGTAGAAAGTCGTCCATATGAAAACAGCAGAGTACATACAGAGTTAGCTGTTTCCGATCAGAGTTGCTGTTGAATGTCTCCAAACCTGGGCACATAAAACCAAACTATTTGACCTGCTACTACTAGAAGTGAGAATATTATTACTATTATTATTATTATTAGTAGTAGTAGTATTGTTATTATTTTGTAATTTGGGTGAACCAAACCATTAAAGATGCAGCCATGAAACAGTTTGCATAGCAACAGCTGATATCACAACTCATTTTTACTGTCCATGTGACATCTTTGTGATCTGTTTTCTAGGTGTGAGTGACGGAAAACAACTGTAGAATATGCAGCAAATTAAAAGTAATCTTGATGCCTTGAAAACTGCTTTACGTGAGGCATGATGGGCTTAACCCACATTGTTTTTGCTGTTATGGTTGTCACTTTTATCTTTTGTTTCAGACTGACTTGTTTCTATCGCTATTTATAATTTTTTTTTATTGTTATTTCCTATTGTTATGTTGCTCCCCAATAAAAGGTTATTTATTAAAAGTGAGTTTGCTCAGCATTCGATAAATCTTTTGTAAAGTGACTTGTGTTAAGCTGACAATGATGTGAAAGTCCAGCATACATTTTCACAGCAGACTGGGTCAGTAATAATATTGAATATGGCTCTATTTAAGTGTCCCAGTAATTCATGACAGTGTCACAGTGAGCCTGTCAGCACCCCAAAACTGAAGCAGCTGAATGGAATTCAGCCATTATTAATTTTATAATTTAAATACAGCGAGTTCTCATGGACAGAGAGCAGCCAAGGGTCATATATGCTTTCTATATATTCTGTAATGTATTCCGTATGTACTACACTCACCACCAGCTGCACCGACATGTTTGACCACTAGGTGTTGCTCTAGGAAGGTGTCAGCTCTGCCTCTTCAGGGGAGGATGGAGAAACCCAGAGCACTGACTGATCTGAAGAAACAAATGAGTCCTGACAAACATTTTAACCGGCAGTGCGGTGTCAATACAATGTGGGTTTCGGATCCTCACACTCTGCATCATCTACACAAAATGTTCCCGGTAATAAGACCAGCGTTTCCCTCCCTGTGGTGACAATCACAGTGGATACAATGTGACTGTGACCTTGAGATGAATTTCCCTCAGACACGTCAATTCAAACTCTCTCTCAGATCTTCAAGGACTTTCTCCTCTTGTTTCCACATGCATTGACTCACACCGTTAACTTTAAGTAGGCTTTTGAACACCTCCACGCACTGCAGAGCTGTCTGTTTCTCCACAGAGCGAGAACAGATGATGGTTTTGAATCTACTGTCATCACAGCAAATTTGGCAACAACTTGAATTTTAATACATAAATCAAACAAGACAACAGCTCATGACCATCTAATCTAGTAATGTAAACACTACAGCAGACGATATACTCAGAGGGAATACCCCCAAAATGTCAGTATGGCACTTCAAACAGTTAGCTCTCCAGATCACCGCAATAAAAACCGACGTGGTATATTTTACATGAGTATGAGGGATGTAATCCGCTTCAACTTCAACAAACAGTGAATACGTTGCAGTGCTGACTCCTCACCATAAATCTTCTGAGCATTTCACTCAGTTTACATATAACTAGTGCATTTTTCTACAGTCTGTATAAAAACCACTGACATCAGTCATGTCTCAGATTACCCTCCCTGATTAGTTATGAATCTACATAATCACACTGGCACAGAGGCTACATTTACACATATACAAATCTACGGTTCCTGCTGCCAAAAAGCACTGTGTCATAACATTACGACAGCAAATCACAGAACTGGGACAGAAATACCTTAATTAATCCCTTCATGGTCTGTGTTGCAGTTGGTACATTTGGTCTCAGTGGACCTAAGCAGTTCGGATGTGACGTGGTTTGGTCTAGTGATATGCCTGAGAATAGAGTCTCAGATGTATGCTTTGTGCTACCCTCTCTGTCAGGGGGAAAAGAAAAATAGTGTTTGGATTTTTGTGGATAACTACGACCCCAAAGCTGTTCTACATCTACTCATGCACCGTCTGGTGCGCAAGCTGATCGGGAGACAGATGACGTGAGATCTGCTCTCATGGTCGTGAGATTTCTAAAGCATCATCTAGATATGCTGAATGCTAAATACTGATAAATACAGGACAGATGCAAAACACAGATAAAAAAGAAAAAAATAAGTACAGGAACAGCTGGAGATTTCACGTACCACTCCCATGAAGCGAGAGACAGCAGGTGGTTAGCTTAGCTCAGCATAAAGGCTGAAAGCAGGATGAAGGAGCTAGCCTGATTCTGTCCATAGGTAGGAAGAAAAAAAACAGCTGCCATCACCTCTAGAACTCTCCAATTAAAACCTTATATCTTGTTTGATTAATTCGTACATGGTACATCGAGTGGTTTTACGGGTACAGTGACTTTCAGCAGGGACTCCAGGCTTTAGAGATGTAAGCACAAAAGTTTTGTTACCATTGGACAAAGATAGGCTAGCTGTCTCCCCCATTTCCAGTCTTTGTGCTAAGCTAAGGCATAGCTTCATATTTGACAAACATACTGTCAATTTTCAATACGAATGGGTGCAATTTTCCCGAAATGTTGAACAACTCCTTCAAGATATTTAACACTGTGAAGTGAAAAGTGATGAAAGTGTGTGAAGACAGACGTTGGCCTCTAATGCTGCCAGCTGTTTCCTCCTCTGGATTGATGGCTCAGTGAATCAGGTGAAGCTTGTACTCTCCATGTTGCTCAGACAGAGTGAGTGACTGCTTGCTGGACTGTGTGTTCAGGATGTCTGTCACACATAGTGTTCCCGGTGGTTGATGTACACCCGGTCTGTCCCACTCTGATGACACACCCACTCCAGGCGAGACAGCTGCTGTGTGGGGCTTCGTCTTCCCGGTGGTCCTGGCCTCGCTGTGGGTGGGTGCTGCCCGTCAGTCAGCTCGTACCTGCGCTCCGCCCTGCGATTCTGTTCCCGTGGCACAAAACACAAAGCAGTTTTACCTCCTCATGTAATTTTTTCATGTCAGAGTGTCAGAAAGTTGGATTAAGTGCAAACAGAAACAGGAGCAAGAAAGCTTGAGTTGAGCTGAGAGCACAAATTAAAATTTAAACTATCCTACATATTAAATGAGAACAGCCATTAGGCCTCCTGCTTAATAAACGCTGATAATGACATCGGGAAGTATCTAGGTTGTTATCACTTCCTGCTGTGACTCATCATTAGCTAGCCAAATAAGTCTAAATTAGTCTTTGTAGTGTGGCCATAAGTTCGTGATGATTCAGATCCACACAAGTGTACTGACGTGATATGAGAGTGGTTATAAAAAGGGAGGGGGTTACCTGACAGAGCCAGGCCACTTGTGATGCGTGGACACCCAGAGGAACAGCCGGTGCTCCACTGCAGTAGGGAGGGGGAGGCTTGTGTGTCGGAGGAAGGTCAATCCTTAAGAGACAGAGACAAAAAAGTGGCAAAGAAGAGAGACTTTAGTTTTCCAGATAGGACACATGAAAGAGGAAACTGCATAATTAGAAAGAGGTAGCATAAAACCTTTGGTGTAGTGATTTCTGGGGCTTCTTAAAGGGACACCTCCTTGAGTCAAAAGCTGCTTTAACTGAGAACACAACCCTGATGATGTCATAATGATGTCACCTGGGTTATCTGTTGGACTGGGCTTGTAGATTATATATTTCTAACAGAGAGCGTGTGTGTGTGTGGGGGGGAGGTGTGGAGTTTTAAAGACAGGCATTTACAGAGTAAGGAAGATTACTGAAGAAGACACTATCATGTTGCATTGTGGGAAGTGGAGGATCCAGCAAAATTTACAAATGTGTCTTTTGCGATTCCACCAACTTTACGGAAGTACAAAACTAAATCACTGGAGTATCCCTTTAAGCAGCTGGAGCCAGTGATACTAATGGGATCATGCTGAAATCATCAGGGTTCAGCATGACAGCACCAGTATAAAGGTGATGGACTTTCATATGTAATAGCGAATTGAAAGACTTTTGACCGCTGCTCTAAAATCACTCACTGTGCAAGTTCCTTGAAACCACAGCAAGGCGGTTAAGTCAGAGTGATTTCCTCATTAAGTGAAATCCCTCGCCACTACTAAACTTAAACCTAGAAACTGACCTTGACCATTCATAAAACGGTGTCATGACAGGCATTGATTTTCTAAGGCTGCATGTCGCTCGATGCCGCTCTTCTCTTTCATCCTCGGGATGAGAAGCTCTCTTGCTGACATGCAGTCCTACACTCACAACCATGTGTGCTGAAGGGGAGTGGACGAGGTCTGCCTCCACCTGCCCCACCAGTCGTCCCACTGGGACTTCCAGCCACGGTCACACTTAAGATGCTAAGTTTGTCTTGGCATTGACCACAGACCCACACACATGCTGTAGTGTCAGTGCTGTGATGCAGGGGCCACACACATGCACAAATATTGAGTATTTTCTCCACAGTGCTGTTTTCTGCCAGCGTTCAGACCGACAGCAGCAGAGAACAGCGAGTGGGCTGTTAACACGATGTCACATAATCAGTCAGTTTGAAACTCAGTGTGAGGCTGCACAGTAAGCGTCTTTCTGTTTTTCCCTGAAGGGGGCGCTGTCACTGAAATTAGGATGCACTTTTTTTATAATATGTTTTGACTGAAGGAGCAAAGGTTTTTGTTCACAAGTTGACTGAGTGCTCTAAGTTAGGGCGATGATAGGAAATGATATTTCAGCAGAAAAAGTCCTTCAGATGGAGCAATAATAATCCATGTATGAACACTGTTTGCACCCTCAGTAAAATGCTACAGGAATAACATTTAGCTCCCTTTCCTGAGACTTGTTTAATGCATGTAACTTTGTTTCTGTGGAGTGATGCTCAGTGACACACTAACAGGGAGGGATGAGGGGATCAACCTGCAACTTTGCAGATATGGTCCACAGGTTCATAATAATGGTTTGCATGGAGGGGAAGTAGGTTGACCAGCAGTACTCGAACATAACGTGCACCTTTGTGTTGCTGTTAGGACATAAATGTTTAACAGAAGCAGAGCTAATCCAAACAAACCCACAAGGTTGCATCCATGCTCACTACAACACATAAAGGATCCTGCTCAGTGCTGTAAGTTACCATCTGTTACAGATATTCAGAACACACAACAGAGACAGATGAGACAAAGAACACACACACGCACACACACACAAAGCATCCACTGTCAGTCACAGGACTGGCAGGACTGTGGCAGTGTGACCCTGCTCCTGCTGTATACAGTTTAACTTCAAAGTGATTCTTCTTTGCTGTAACATTAACTTGAGTGCCGGTGCACTGTAAGAACAGGCCGAATAAAATAGGACAAGGGCTTGATGCCAAGACAACAATTATCTGCCACCCCTCAACCTTGTCCTGCAGCCTCTCTGCTCCAGGGCGTGCACCACTGCAGCACTCACCACAGGAGCAAGGAGCAACTGCCTGAACCCACCGATGGGCTTCAGTCAACCTCACAAGGTAACAAGCCATTAATTAACCAGGCGAGCATGTTCTGCGGCATGAATTATTTGTCAAACTTACACTTTGTCAGTGTAGGCCGTTGGTGGGGCCTTGCGAGCAGTGAGGATCACGATGATGAACACAGTGATGAGGAAGAGAGCGAGGACTGCGCCCATCACAGCTCCGGCCACGGCAATGGAGTTGGACCTCTCTGCTTGAGACTGGTCTGAGACAGAATAGGGAGAGCCTTTCAGTATACCACAAACACAACAACACCAACATGAGAGAGTGCAAATGAATGCTATCTATGAACACCCATCCATCCATTGTTTATGCCCGACTATCCCTTTTGGGGTTGCGGGGGGGCTGGAGCCTATCCCAGCTGTCATTGGGTGAAAGGCAGGGTACACCCTAAACCGGTCGTCAGTCGATTGCAGGGCAACATATATAGATATGAAGAGCATGTTTCTGGTCTGTGGGAGGAAGCTGGAGTACCCAGACAGAACCCACGCATGCAGGGGAAGAACATGCAAACTTCACACAGAAAGGCCCCGCCCGACCCAGGGATCGAACCGGCAACCTTCTTGCTGTGAGGCACACGCACTACCTGCTGCACCACCGTGCTGCCGCCATTAACTCACATCTACAAAACTTCATTGCTGCAGTTATTTTTCTTCCCTATAGGTGGCGCATAATAGAGATACAGTGGCTACAGTTGAATTTATTGGGGGTCCTGCATCTTGAAATTCGATTAGTCACTAATCATTCACTTTACATCTTCACATCCCTCTATCCATCCATGTGTCTATATTGTCTTTCCTCTGTCTTTTGTGTGTGCGGGGGTCTAGGTGCTGTTGTAACGTCTGCTGAATTAGCTTTGTGTGACCATATGCTTGCATTATGCTCCATGTTGTCCACTGAGGGGATTAGGATTAATTGTGATTAAGATGCATTAAACTCACAGAACAGCGAGCTTTGGCCAATCAGCAGTAATGTGTAAAACTACACTGAAGGAACTGGAGGACAAAAGGTGACAGGGGTGGAAAAAAAGCAAAGTGTGTGATGGTCAATTCCAGTTGATTTAGCTGTTGAGGTGTGGAAAAAAAATCAATAATGTGCTGAGATGAGAATCCTAAATAACAGTTCAATTATGATGCAGATTGAGCAGGCCGGGACGCCTGAGCTCACCCCTGAAAGCCACTTCTTCTTCCTTTCTTCCCCCCTCCCCCTCTTCTCCCATCATGCTGTCCTCCACCAGTTAATAACCGTTCGATTATCTTTGATGGCTGCTGAACTATGACAAGAGCCTCTTGAGTTGATCAAAATGCCTTTAAAAATGCAGTTCATCAAGTTGCTGGCTTTAATGCCTGCTGACAGACATTTTCACAGGCATTCAGAGTGTGACAAGGGACAAAAACTGCTTCAAACACACAACACGTAGAGCACCTTAAGATCCACTGATACACAGAGGAGTGAAACTTGATGTTTTTATCGAATATGATTCAAGATTATATGGCATAAATGTTTTTACGCATGTTCTGTTCTGATGTTTTCCTCCCGTTTCAGTAGTCCAAATATCACCCATTCTGGAGGGGCTTGGATTAGTGGTGTTAGTGGTGGATCAACTGTCCCCAAACTGGGATCTGGCTCCAGTGCAGGACTCTTTCTGTCTCTCCCACTTCAGCACTTTGTGTCACACACACATCATCACTGTGAGGCCAGGAAAAGTGCACGCCGATGCTCGCCAAGGGTCAGCTTAGCAGACGGGCTCGTCATGAATTAAACAGCATGGGGAGTGAGGGGAGCAAGTGATGGCAAGACCCCCCCCCCCCCCCCCCCATCACCACCCACATCCTAAACCTTCAATGGCAGGGTCAAGGGTCATGATATTGCCCAGACAACAGACCCTGCAGGGAGCAGATGCTGGTCTAATAGCAGAGGGGGGAGGAAGGTTAGAGCGGTCGGTGGTCTGCCATTTTTCTCTCAGACGTCTATTTCAATATTTTCAGCTCAATGCTGGTGACAGTTTGATCCCACCTCTACTGCGGAGTTAATATCAAAGTGTCTCTCTTACGCAGCGCTGCATCCCTCGTTTGCTCACTCCTTTGTGTCTTGTGAAAAGTATCCTTGGAAACTGTTGTGTCGCAGGCGAGATGCAAACCCACTGATCTTCACGAGCGTCTCGCACAAATTTCAGCGTCGCCGGCTGACATCATTGCTCTTACTGAGCTGCCTCACTTTTGTCAGCTCTGCCGTGTATTTTCAGACTGAGCATGCCCTGTTTCAAGGTCAGAAAGACAACAACTGCTGTGCCCGTGATAAGATCTGTGGAAGACGGAGAGGTCAGCTGAAATAAAGACTTCTAGGGGAAGTGTGTCTCGGGGACCTGAAGTCCAACCTAAACAGTGCCAAGGTCACATCCGTGTGATGCGTCCTCACAGCCAGAGGAGCGCTCTGTAGCGCAGTAATGGGCCATTTTCAATTCCAGTAGTTAAATCTCTCTTTCCGCTCTGCCTTTCACAGCAGCACAGTTAAACTCTCAGCTCCACGCCGCCTCCCTGCATCCCTCTCTCCCTCTGCTTTCTGTGGCCAGGTAGAGCTTGTGGGAAGACAGCCTCCATCAGCAGCTCCAGATGAGCTTGTTGCCATGGGGACAGTCAATGGGCTGGAGAGTGGGGACTTCGGGCCAGACATAAACACTCAGCGTTTAATTTTACCAGCTGGTAGACAGTGGGGGAAAGATTCACAAAGGGGACGAGATGCAGGGGAGAGTGAGGGCCTTTCTGTCCTGACAATAAAGCAAACTAGGACCGGTGAGGAGGGCACCGAGGGAGCAGAGGAGGTGCTGGATCTCCCTCGACTACAGAACTACCAGCGGAGAGGAGCAGCTCAGTATTACAGCATTCTTGGAAAGTGAAGAGTAACGAAGCGGCGGTGAAGTGAGGAAACACGAATTACATCATGTGCGGCGTCCCACATGTGCGCACTGGGTTGGGGTGGGTGGAGGGGGGGTGTATGCAGCATTATGCGTTAGGGAGCTAGAGATGATGTCATTCATGGAAGCACAAAGAGGAGCAGAGACTGAGCAGTGTGAGTAATGACACGCTTAGAAACCTCCAGAGAAAATAACTCACAGGTGCTAAGGTGCTTTATTCAACTAAAGTATCTCAAAAAGATTGACAAAATAATGCTCCACTGTTGTCACACACATTTTTTTTTTCCTTCCAGAAAGTTACATTTTCTTCAGTATATACAAAAACAAACATGACCACAAAGTGCTTTTAATAGACAACGTGAGACTGAAGTTAATTCTTCACTGAACAACAGTGATTCTACAGAAAACGAAAGCCCTGACAGATACCTGTGAAGTAGAGATCATTTCTCTCATTTTACACCAAAATTCATTCAAGCTTCATCTTTTTGGGTGTGTTTTAATGCCTCTAGGTTTGCAAATACACTGCTTCATTAACTGTCGTGGTGGCAAGGGCAAAAAAAGTGAATATGGCACTAGAGTCCTCCTAATACACAGTAGTGACAATCAAAACAAACAAAAAAAAAAAGCAATAAATAAATCTCACAGAGCAACAAAACAGGTTTTTACATCCCTACGTAAACAATAAGAAAACACTTCTTCTTCTAGGTATCTAAGGCACTAGTTGTATTTCTCAACCCAAAGTGAAGGACATCTCTCAAAGTAAAGAAATATTGACAACTGATCTCTATACAAAATGTCACAGTACAAAAGAACTTCATTAATCCAGGTACAGGGCTGCAAACTGACGATTCAACCGAAAGCAGTGTATTGATTAGTGGAATTTCCGTCTTAGTGCATAGAAGCAAACACAGGAAGGGGATCGAGCTGCTGCTTCCTGGTCTTCTCTGCATTTATGTGAAAGTGACCAGAAAGGCAGAATGAATAGGTGTCGGCAGCGCGCGCTGCCTCAAAACCTTACCTTTAATTCAGCAACCTGAATGAGGTTTTGTGGTTCACAAATTGCCAGCTGTACACTTCATTTTGGACACTGCAGCTAAAGGGTCAGTTCATTCAAATTACAAAGAAACACATTCTCACTTCCATGTAGCGGTGTGTCTACCAAAGAGGGTTGCTTTGGATTTATTGACCCATGCTTTGAGATATCCGTCGCTCAGATTTCAACCTCCAACCCAACACAATAAAGGTTTGTTTGTGGAGCTCATGATGTTGAAAAATGGAATTTAAGACATTTTTACAGCAATATATCTTTAGAGAAACATTGGCTGATCCACATTGTGAATGTTTTGTTATTTGGAACTATGTTCTTTTAAAGAAATAGTGTTTGATGCGAGAGATATTGTAGCAGAAATCTTATTGATGTGAATCTCAATACCTGTGCACCACTAGTGGTAAGTGAGGCATTATGTTAATGTAACTGAATGGATGAATGGAGTGGGATGGGAAGCTTCTGTCTATGGAGGTAAATTAGTTCTAGTGTACTATAGAGCATTTGAAAGGACAGTTTGAAACTCCATGGATTGCAGTATAGGGGTCACATTCTCTGCCTGCAACTTACAGTGGCACATTATCAAATCTCACCATGAGAGCTGCAGCCTATTAACTGCACGAAATTCACACCCTGACAAATAATTAGCGAGGGTTCGGAACAATATAACTAAGTCTCATTTTGACGACTGTAATATTAAAGTGGCCTAAAGCATCTTTTCACTTCTATTTCAGGCTACAAGACCCTGTATACAACAGTGATAGGTTAGTCATTTATATAAGCTTATAATCAGTTCTTAGCTAGTCAGCAATACTTATGTGAGACATCATCATATTTATACATACAAATTAAACAAATATTTGGCATCTGGCAGCAAATATTGTATAGGTGACCACACTACTAAAGTTGGCATGTATTCACAAACACTAGTGTACATGAAAGAAACTGTTCGATCTCCTCCATGCTGTCTGGTAAATAGGTGCATGTGCCGAAATACTGAGTGTACCTGACCACTCACACAAAAACTGAAATTCAACTTTAAATCTATAATGACACACATTTTTCCTCAGTTCAGTCAGAGTA
Source organism: Chaetodon trifascialis (assembly GCF_039877785.1). NCBI lineage: Eukaryota > Metazoa > Chordata > Actinopteri > Chaetodontiformes > Chaetodontidae > Chaetodon > Chaetodon trifascialis. Next base: position 16,243,622 of record NC_092071.1, on the reverse strand, counting down.
CTTGGTGTGTCCTGCAACATCTGATGAGCAATAAAATGTGGCTGTTTACAAATGAACACATATCTGATTGTAAATCAAGCCCGAAATCCCTTTTAAACAAAAAAAAAAAAGCACAGGGCTATTACTTCATAGCTACTCAAAAGATAATCTTGAGTGAAAGATTGAATGATCAGTGCAACAACATGTTGACTGTTGCCTCTGGTGAGCTGAGGATAAAAAGCTGAGAGGAGGTTTTGATAACCACAGATGGCAGTGTCAGCACATCCATCATATGATGCATGTTTCACTGTGGTAGCAATAATAAATGCTATTTAAAAAAAGGGGAACATGAAAAGCGCTTGCAGTTGCGCGCTTGGATAAGCAACAATAAGCCTATTAATGCCACAGATTGGAACTGTGACACAGTCATGTCTTGTTTCTGCAGATTACTCAGAGAAGTGAAATGAGTCCATCAGTGGTTATTTGTGGTAGGTTGTACTGGCTGCACTCTTGAATGACTTCTTTGTGCAACAAAATACTTTGTGACTAGGAGGCCAGCGTATGGTGGCTGTCATACTGTAGCCTGCTTTCAACAATGCCCGGCCTGACGGCGCTCTTGAACTTCTGAGAACACTGGTTTGGTGCCAGAGTGCAAATTCTCAAACACAGCCAATATAATCTGGTAATGAACAGGAGAATGCGTTTAACTAAAGAGGACAACTAACCTGAACTCTTCCCATAATCAGTAAGTCACACAAATAAAGAGATTAAACATAAGTAACATGGTTCCAGCTTATTTAAACTTGCATGATGATGGTTTGATAAACCCAGTGAGTGCCTCATTCATGCAGGCCTCCCTGCTTTCCCTCGCTCCATCCCTCCCTCCTGGGGATAAAAGATGAGCTGAGGACATACAGTAGAAATGCTCTTAAGGTTCCCACTCTAGGCCATCAGCTTTGAAAGGACATTGCTGGGACATCAGTGGTCAAATCCTTAAGCACACAAGTCTGCCATCATAGCAAGTTACATAAAGGAAAGACATCAGGTAGAAAACAAACCATGTGGTCGTCCATTATTAAGTTTGCAAAAGGCAGTGCAATAAGTTTTCAGACCAAGAATCAGCGTGTGTCATCAGTCATGAAGGAATTCTGATTTCTCAGTGAGATAAATCCTTTTTTTTTTCCACTGAGCCTTTATGTCTCTGCTCTGTCCTACTTAGTTTTGGAAAAAATGAACTGTGACCATCTGAATCTCATGGATTTACCTCCAGTCACACTCAGAGGTCACAGGTCTTTTAAACAAATCAGTGTGAGCGATATCTACACATACAAATACAAATTAGTGAGTGACACAAAGCCTGAGCAGGCTGATTTCATAGAAAACAAAAAACTTTCCTCTATAACAACCATATGATCTGTGAGCCCCCAGGGCTTCCACACAAGTGAAAGACATTAGTAATGCTAAATAAATTGGCAGTCCATGTAGTAAGGCAGAGACAGCACATACGTTGGGATCTTTAGTCTCTACACACACAAACTAGCGGCATGTCCACTTCTGTAGGCATGTAGATGTTGACTGTCAAAGTGGCTGTGCAGTCCACAATCTGGCCACATCACACACAGAAACATTCTAACTCAAGTGTCGACCAGGATGCTTGGACAAAACAAGGGAACTACTGAACACAGATTAGTAGAAGTGTGCATGTGCATACAGAAGAGAAATAATGTGTTTCTTCCAAATTTAATAAATGAAACCCTCTGGTTGTACTTCTGCTCGTGCAGGACCAGGTAGCCTGTCAAACATACCACTCCCTACGTGAGATGACGGACCCGTCTGTGTGAGACACATAGTCACCCTCGGGCCCGCTATCGTAGCAGTCATCCGACATGTAGGGGGAGCCGTTTCCCTGTGGTTTAGGTGAATGAGGGTATCTGGCACATCTGGCCTGCCGTGGACTAGAATACTGTGTGTGTTCACGGTGGTGATTCTGCTGATGGCTGCGGTGACTGCTCTCCCTCATTGCCCTGGTGTAGCCATTAGAGGGATACTCCTCTCCGTTGTAGTTGCTATGGTGACGACGGTCACGGTCGTGTTTGAGCTGGCGGTCGCCCCACTCCTCTCGGTCGTGGTCCTGATGGTGGGAGCTGCTGCCGGCTTTGGTAGGGTGGAGCTCGTGTTGTGTGGGGGCTTTCTGGAGGTCACTGGGGCCCAGGTACTGCTTGGTGTAGTAGTTCCCGTGGAGGGTCTGCTGTTTCCGTAGGTAACACACACCAACCACAGACAGCAGCAGTAGCAGGAACAAGGCCCCGCCCACAGCCCCACCCACTATGGAGCCGAGATTACTCTCAGGTAGAGCTTCAAGTGTGGGGGAGCTGAGGAGGACATGCGTCCTTTCATCCACTAAGGTGGAGGACTCAGAACCGGTTAGGACAGGAGCAGTAATGGTGGAGGGCATGGTGGGAGGATCTAATGGAGGGAGGGAGGGTGAGAGGGGAGCAGAGGATGGGAGGGAGAGATGAACAGACAGAGAAGCAGAGAATGTCAATGCCAACTACATCAGCATTTACTAAGTAGGGACAGGTTGACAAAAACATCAACTAAACTAACAGACATACTAAACTATAGAGTACATGCCTCAGGTGAGCACTGCCACTTCTCCAGAGCTTATGAGTGCAGTCTGCCATTATTAAACAATGATTGGTGAGGAAAAATAAAGAGAAAGTCTAGGATTTGGTACAATGGGCTGACGTAACTGACGTATTAGATGATGGATCAAATGAGAAGTTTGTCATAAGCAGGGTCTGAACAGTGCCTCCATTAAAATAAAGAACACCATTTAAGAAATGGCAAAACATCCCCAGCAAGGTTTTTTTTTAAAAAATTGAAGAAAGTGTCTAATATTCTCCCAAGATAAAACCCACAACTAGTCACAGTGATCACAGACCTGACATGGATCAAACAAGTATTCACTGAAATCTTTACCAACATGTATACGTATTCTTTGTTCAAAGCAGGCAGTGTTGTCATCAGTTCAACAATCGATTCACATGGAAGAAATCTGAGAGCTAAACAAGAGCAAACCAAAGGCCATGAAGAAATCAAAGACTACTGAATGAACAGAGTATATTATACACAAGTTATAAAGAAGATGAGTGAATGGATTTGGGTGCAAATACAGGAGAACAAGGTCACTTGTAATAGCTCTGCGAAACTTTGTTGTTGACTTCTCTACTGTCTCATCACCTATTTTTGTTGAATGCTACAGTTTTTCAAACTTACAAAGACTGGCAACACCTTACAGCCTGGGGAAGGGGGGGTCGTGGGGTGGTCACTCGTCTTCTAGCGGATACTGGAGCCTAGTTACAGGTACACAATCCTCATTTTCTTCTTCATTTTCAACTAGCATCTTAGAAGAATGTTCCTGTGGTGACATGCTATATTTTTTGCGCAGGTGTGTGTGTGTGCTGCCTGCCTTGTTAACTCAATCGCAAAACACACTTCAAAATCACCAACTCTGGCTTGGTCAAAATAAATCCTTAATAGATGTGGAAAATATTCTCACTCTAGACGCTGTTTTTCCTGCTGTTTCTCCATGCTGTTGCTGTCCTCTTTGTGCTACTGAGTTAGCTTGCTGCACAGACAATTAAATTAGCAAAATAAAATGAGAGAAAAATAAAAAGAGATGGCAATGGATTCAGCCAATCCCTGATGTATTCATCCATTCGCAGAACCCTTGTAACAAACCCCCTTAAACTCCCTGATTGCTGCAACTGTCAAAGTAAATGACACCATCTTTAAATCGCAGACATAGTGTTTGGTGACTGAAGCCACCTTAAACAAGAGTTTCTCAACCTTGTGGTCAGGATCCGGGGTCACAATATGCAGATGGAGTCCCAGCAGGTAAGACTGACATAGTGGTATGTGTTTGACATATTTGTAGAAGAAATAAAAAGGAAATTGGATTAAAAGATGTCAGCATTTCTAAATATGCTCAGTGGGTGAACACAGGACTAGCAAACCCTGTGCACCGTAATGCAATCCAGGACAAGAGTTGTGATTATTATTACCTTTGTGAAAGTCACTGCAGTTTTATTTGTTGCTGACATGCGCTAAAAGAGGTGTCAATTCAGCTACATTCAAATTTTGTACTTTTTTTTAGGTTAAACACAACAATCTCAAAAATCACCAGTTAGGTGAATGAACAGTGTAAACTATTGTTTAATGGTAAATCATCATCATCATATTAGTAAAAAATGATCATAATAAATCTACGGAGCAAATGTGGAACCTACTGAGGCGACTTCATGATGGGACTAGAGAGAAAAACCAAGTGGTATCAGAGATCTCCTTAATTTTCCTACACTGGCGTAACCAATTTAAAAAAGTGCATAATCAAATTATTTTGTGTATCGCATGCTTAAATTGCACAAGACATGCATTTGGCACCGTTTTTTGCAGGCGTAATGATGCATTGCCACTGTTAGAACACCAGCCTTGAAGTGAACTGGATTAGGGTGATGCCCACAAAACAGAAAAGCCAAAAGCCATAATCAGAAGGAGCTGAAGTAATGGAAAGAATCTGAGTCTAAAAGCTTTAATGGTCCTGCAAAATTGCTCTGCCACTTCATTCTTGATGCCAAGCCAGATGTGAGGAAAAGATTCACATCTGAGGGATGATAAACATGGACCAAAGGTTTGTAAGTCAAAGTATATGAATCGTACAACTCCATGCAGTGAACTGACGTATGTGAGCACAACCACAGCAACACACACCACCAAGGGTACACCAACACATGTAAGCTTGCACACACCCATACAGGTCCTCTCAAAGGAAAATGAAATATGGATGATAAATAATAAATAGGAGTTGAAAAGAACTAGTTAATGTTTTATGAATCTGGGACATCATCTCACAGTCAGGCTGCAGGCTTTTGCCTCTTACTGCATGACACATGCAGAAATAAAAGAAACACAGAAAGGAAGAGAGAGAGAGAGATGTAAAAGAAAATCACATCATAATCAGAACTTCATTCAGGAAAAGAGCCTCCACAGACAAGACAGATTTTGTGAAACCAGAGGAACATGCTCCTCATACACAACAGAGAGATGACATACTTAGAAGCCAAGCCAAGAGGACAGAACAGAGGCAGAGCACTGTGGTCTAAAGAGGACTTAAATATTTGCAGCTGTTTGGCTCAGGAACTCCCCTTTTGAACATCTGGAGGCATAATGTTAATCAAGGCTAAACAGCATGCAATTAAGACTAAATGAAAAGGGTCAAATATTATCAGTGCCAACACACTGTATCATTGGTGAACGCTTGATAGACTGTCAGTTTGCACAGAATGGACGAGAGTGATCCAGTGTCACATTTCAGCTTGAAGGACAATGTCATAGGCAGTGATACCCTCTATGACGTGCGTGCGTGCACAGTGCTTCCTCAGGGAAGAGCAGGCAATAAGAGTCAGCTGTGTTCTGGTGTGTATACTCCGCTCACCTTGTATGAGAATGCGCACATCCCGACTGCGGAGGTTGATGTCATTGGCAACCTCACACCTGTAAACTCCAGAGTCATTCCGCTGGAGGGGACGCAGGAAGAGCAAAGTGTTGTTCACTATTTCCACCCCTTCTGGCATTTCACTGTCCAATCTATGACGCACAAGAGAGGGAGACATTTAGAGAGACGCACCTGCAACAAGCAACCTGTTATGTAATCATGCACACAGGTATGTGACATTTCATTTGGAATGTAATGATGAATAATTCAATGATGACTTGAAGATTTTGGATCAGTTAAAGATGTGTGAACATATCTGAAAAGTAAAGCTAACAATCCCCTTCAGTCACGAAATGTCTAGTTAGCTGTAAAAAGCTACGACTCAGTGTTTTTTGGAGTGATGCGTCAATTTTAAGAAGGAAAAGGAAAATGTCATACGCGCACCTGATCCATCTGAAGTGATGAGCTGGTGGGTTTGCATTAGCTTTGCAAGTCATTTGAACATTTTCCCGTCCCACGTGCCAGTCTCCATCATAGCCTACAACTGAGATGTCAGGTGCAACTAGAGAGGAAAAAAACGACAAATAATTTAGATATACCCACAAACTGGCCAGAAACCTGAGAAATAACCTTAGAATATACTTTTCAACCAAGGTAAATCTTCACACCCTAAAAATATTTCTGCTGTGATACTCTATTGATATCTCTGGCAGTCACTCTGCTTTACATCAGCACACACATGCAAGATGAGCGTTTGCTTAGTTTGTGTGCAGCAATATATGGAGTCTGAGGTCGTTCATGGCCTAGAGACGTAAGCCTGCGTCCTCAAAATATCCACTAAGGTGTCTGTAATCAAACACAGTACAGTGTACAGAAAAGCAAACAGTTGTGATATGACAGCTTGTACAATTTCTAACCAACAGTCAACCGTGGGTCCATCTATACTAATCTAGCTCCTGTATCATTTTGCATTAGTTTCATAGAAAACTACTTATAATGCAGAGTTACAGACATACTGTGTTCACCATGTCATACACTGAATAAACACAAAATCCCTAGGAGTTGCCGTCCGTCACAAAACGGAATGTCAGAGCAAAGTTAAATGTATCTGTAAAACAAAAGAGATTTTCAAGGAGGTAATTTTACCCCTCTCCCCAGTCTATTTGCAGCTGGTACGCAGACATCCATTTGTACCCCACAAACTACAGATATGTACTCTAACATCTACAGAGGCTTACTGGCAGAAAACATTTTCACTTTTGACAGTTTAGGGGCACACAGGGACATGTACTGACATAGAAAAGCCTAAAGAAATACAGGCTTTGAAAAAAAGAAAAAAAAAAAACCCAAAGAAAACACCAAGGACAGCCTCTCTTATACCACAATTAATACCTGTAAGGAGACTGCATGGAATGTCCTTGATTTCATCTGTCAATTGAGCGGTTTTCAAAAGCGAATTGTTGTTGAAGTGCTTCAAATCCATCAAACATCAACACTGACAAGGCCAAACCTAATCAGCTGACTGCTGTTGGAAATCAAATACCTTTAATATTAAGTCTTTCCTCTTGTACTTTCTGCTAAACACTGTGTTTAAATGCTGAGGGGAAGGAAGGGAGCAGGAAAATAGCTGCCACTACTTGTTCCCTCTCAGCAGACAGCTGGGCCTCTTCTCTTGGACCAGAAAAAAAATCACTCCATTTTACAGTGTAGACTCTGCTGCACCCTCTAATCTACTCACTTCAGGCCTGTGAGTTTATTCTGGCCTGATCAGTCCAATAGAGTCAATAACATTTTTTTTGCCAGTGGCTGCTTCAGTGATGTGTTAAAAATATCTAATCAAAGTCTTACACTGCACATTGAGCTGGTAAGGGATCCTGAAGTCACTCTGCAGAGCCGGGTGGCGGACCACACAGGTCAGCGTGTGGCCCTGGATGTGACGTGTGGGCTGCCAGAGGTAGCTCACTTGTGTGCTGGTTGTGCCGTTGACTTCATCAAACAGTTGCACTTCTGACTGACCAAAGAGGTTGGACTCCCAGGACACCTCAGCAGGGGGCCGCGCCCGCTCAGCGATGCAGGTGGCCACCACGGTGTCGTTGCCACCATCGATCAGGGCAGTTGAACCCGCAGACACGTAGACCTTCGGCTCCACTGTGAACAAAGATAAAAAAGGGGCGGGTGCATTAGATTGTGCATTAATTGTTTCAGCTGTACTTGACATTACCTATAGGAACACTAACTGTTTTCTTGAAGAGGTGTTACATACATCATACATGTGTGGATATATATATATGTATATATATATATATGTACATACCAAGTACATTGACAGTAGTGGCGGCTTGAGTGTTTCCCAGAGGAAATGTGGCAACCTTACAGGTATAGATCCCAACGTCTGAAAAGCCCACGTTTTCCAGTACGATGGTGGCATCGTGTGAGGAGGGTGAGCGAAAATACAAGCGGTGGATAAACTCTGGAGGGATGGAGATGCCAAACAGTGGGTTGTAGACAGCCACTGTGACTGAGCCTGAAGGCAGACGGCGCTCCCAGGAACTCTGAGTAAGAGTTAGGTTTGCGCCAACCTCCACCCTGCACTCTAACGTCACATTCTTCCCCAGCACGGCGTTCACCCTCTGAGGCACCACCACCTGACTGCCCCAAACACCTGCCAAAGAGATGCACAAAAACAAGACTTTAACCACACACAATCATGTTCATCTGCAAACACGTCTGAATATTGTAACACCGGTAATCAAAATAGTTGAAAATTAAAAGCACTTGCACTACAGCTTTGCAATTATTCATTTGTATTAATCCAGATCCCAACGATCACAAAGAGAAATCCAGTGTTTCAAAAAAGGTATTTTATTAAATGTATTATATAAGACTTCTGAAACTGAAACCAAGACTTTAAAATCACAGTATATAAAGTATATAAAGTATAGTATATAAATTCCATCCCGTTTGGATAGTAGAGCTGAAACAACTAGTTGATCAACAGAAAATTAACTGGAAATAATTTGGATTATTGATTGTTTAAATTGTTTAATCAAGCAAAGATGGTAAACTCTCTGATCCAAGCGAGGGCTGTAACTAATGATCATTATCATTGAGAAATCTGCTGATTATTTTCTTGATTAGTAACTGTGTCTATAAAATGTGTTTAATATTCAGTTAATTGAGAACTAAGAAAAGCAGCATATTTACATTAGTGAGGGCGGAGTCAGTGAATTTTTGGCTTTTTTTCGCTGCCTTTACGTGTTTTATATAATTTGAACCTGAAAATCTTTCAGGTTCTGGACTGATGGGACTAAAGACACCTGAAAGATATCACTTTGGGCTCCCAGAACCTGTGTAAGAAGTTTTTTATGACTTAACGATGAATTGATTAATCTGACAATAATCAACAGACTAATATATGATGAAAAACTTTGTATGCTGCAGCCCTAATTTAGATGGCACGCAATTAACTTGAAAAGAAATTAATTTTCAGAGCGGATGAATTAACAATCTACAAACCAGGTGACTAATCAATAATGCCATGCTATGGTCAGTAGGGTGGCCTGGTAGCTCACCTGGAAGACCGGGCGCCCTTACTATTAATTGTTGCAGTGGCCCAGGCTTGATCCCAAACTAGGGCCTCCAACTACGTGTCATCCACCCCCTCCCCTCTGTCTTGTCAAAAGGCCAAAAAACAAACAAACAAACAAAGAATCTCTAATAAAACCAAAAATAAACAATAGACTGAGTGACAGAGGAGTATTTCTGGTGTTACCGCTGACGTCAGGTGTTCAAAAAAAAAAAAAAAATATCTGTACAAGTTCAGTACCATCTGACATCTGTGGGTGTCAGTCTGGAATCAAAGCTTGATACCACCACAGCAGGTGTTGGACTTTTGAACAAATAAAACACAGCTGACTGAGTTTTCCATTGATGAATTTATTTTGTCTCTATAGCTTTCCTCCTCCTGACCTGAATTTGGAAAATAAAAACAGGCCGTCAGTATGTCCTTTGTCCAAATATATCCAGCCCATGCACTCTGTCACCTGCACCTGTCACAAATGTGGCTTTCTCAAAAGCAGAGCGCTCAACGTCGTGTTAAGAAGAGTCAAAGGGATGTGAAGGGAACAGGCCGAGACGGGCAGGAAAAACGATGGGAAGAGATATGCTAACACGAGGATGACATCATCGCTGAGAGAAGAAAGGAGGGCTGAGAGTGAGGAGAGGCGAGAGGAAAGTCACGTACGAAACACAAGTGAGAGGAAATGTATCACCAGGACTCCACTCGACAAAAAACAGAGGAATTACCTTACTGATTCAGAAAATACAATATAACACTGCTAGACTGCCAAAGCCCTCAACCAGATCACTAATTGCAACAAGCTGCCAGCAGGAAGACATCATCATAAATCAAAACCTGCTGCGCTGCTTGGCAACTGACTGCAAATATTCTATTGTTGTTTTGCCAAAAGCCGCTCTTTCTCTGGCCAATCTCCTTCAAAAAGGCAATGTCCTCAAATATTAGCACCGCAGAAGTTTCCCTACGTCTACACTATGAAGTAAAAATGTCTATTTTTACCTTTTTTTCTGCCAGGGGATTAAAGATGGAGTTCGTGACAACACCGTACTGTTTCCAGTTTCCACTAGTTTAATTTTCATGTTATGGATTCAGAGGTTAATTACAAGGTTTGTTATTAGGGATTCCAGATAATGACAAAAACAAAAATCCTATTAGCTTAATCAAACAGTGTGAAATTGGAGAATAAATTATATTACATGGTAATATTGTAAATATGTATTAATCCGCTTGAGAAATCTAATGATTGACAAGGCAAGCTTTCCATTCCTTTCACACGTTGTCCCAGATGGAGGTGTTAAAGAAAATTAGCCAATGTTCAACTGTGGCTATCAAATCTTGCTAGCATATTTTGTGCAGAGTAGGAATCATGAGAATCATTGTATTGTGGGGACATGCTCAGCTGTGGACACACTGCTCCTAAATTTATTAACTATTTAGGGCCTTGCTGAAATCATTCATCTCCTTCCACAGTCCTCATTCTGTACAAAAATGCATAATATGCTAATGCGAGAGTTCAGCATCGGAGTTATCCAAATCAAGTGAATATCATCCAAAGTCACAGTCTTTTTAGTGTAGAATTGCCTCTTTATGTTTGCGGTGTAACTGTGGTAAAAGACTGCAGTAAAAAGACTGCAGCGTTGGATGATATCCACTTGATTTGGCTAACTCAGAATGCTGAGGATTAATATCAACTTCAAATAACCTTTGGAGTGTATTTTTGCACAGAACAAGGAGATTTTGTCCCCCCATCAATCCCACTGGAAGCATCTATCTAGGGATCTTTTACTGGCCAGTATGAGGAACTTACCCTAAGCAAAAACTGTTTCAACGTACAACTCGATTCCAAAAAGTTGGCTCACTGTGTAACGTAGATGGGAACAAAGTAGATAAAACAGAATGTGATAGCATCGTGATTGGGTATGATAGGGGTATTCTTAAAAGGCTCAGTTATTGTCAAGCACAGATGGAGCGAGGTTCACCGCTCTGTGAAACATGTGACTGTATAAAGGACATTACTATAGGAGCTACTTCATAAAAATGTTGTCAGTACACACAGTTTGATTGCAAATGATTCTATCATTTCTATTTTTGGTTTACACTGTCCCATTTTTTTAAGAACCGGGGTTGTACATGTAGGCATAAGACAGGCTTGAAAGACATGTCAGGCTACCCTTTCATAAAGTAATGACAAGTAATGACCACTTTCATTTTTCCACGAGTGAATCCAAAACAGTACACTCAGCTATTCCAAAATGCAGGAGGAACTACTTTATGACAGTTTGAAACTATTCAATATGAATTGGAAATTATTTGAGTCAGAAATCTGGGTTAAAAAAAAACTATGTATAGTCTAATTCTGTTGGCAAATTGTATTGAAACTCTTGTATTTCTTTAACACATTTCTTCAAAGCATTTGTTCACATGAATTAGTCATTGTCTGCACTACAAAACAAATTTTTCACTTGCATGTTACTGGGAGGTCATTACTGCTGTGAAGTTGCTTGCAAAGCTGTGCTGGCTGCCATCTGAGGCAAGTCTCTCTGTCAAAGCAAACTGAGAGGAAGCTACACTTTGTGGTGGTAGACCAATCTGAATCTACTTTGAATGATTAATCAAAAGTGTGATTGCAAGTGCATTCTTTTCCCCTAGCATGCTGTTAGCTTACCAATTGTAATATATAATTCACTCACTTAAATGGCAAGCAAAACAGATGATGCATGTTATGGCTAGATTGCACTGTAAAAGAAATCTCAATGTCACTACACTGTTCAAGTGCTTTAGTTATTTAGAATTTGATCATTTTACGAAGGATTCTTTTGATTTTTAACCAATATCCGACCATCAGAGCAGCCTCTCCACAAACACATGGCACAACATAAAAGCTCCTGGCACTGGGGGGCGTGTTGGATAACGACTTTTCAACCATCATTGGTGGATTGTGCTCCTTTGAAAACATTGATGGCGATTATAACTATGTTTTTAATAACAGGCTCAATTTGGAAATGGCATCGACTTTATTGCGTTTCGTGTGCCCCCGGTACTTTTTCATGCTTTTGCTTGCTGTGGTCTTGGTAGCCTGAGTAGCATATTTGATCTGCTGCTGACGTGTTTTGACTCTTAAACTGCTATGGTCTCGGTCGTGTTAAACTAACGTGCCATTTTAAAACTCAAACTCAGGAAACTGTGTTTTTAGTGGCGACCATCCACGGCTGTTGCTCTCCATGTAATTTTGCATGTGTAAAAAAGGAATCAATGCAATCATGTAACCCATAGTAGCTTAATGTGTACTATTTCTAGCTATTGGGAGGGGTGCTTTTTTATTGTGTATATACTGAAACTGAAATACTGACATTGATTCGAATGCCTTGATGGATTAGCCCCACCGCAGTTTAGGCAAAAAATACTCTGCCACTGCCCCTAATCATTGTTATTACTGATAATTCAGGTTTAAGGTTCATGTTTGGCACCACCACAATAAATTGTCTAAAACTAGTGTCATATTGTAATATTACTGTATCACCTAAGTTTTAAAAAGAAAAGAAAACTGGTAGAACATGTGTAGATGTAAAAAAAAGTTGTTAGTCTTGAGCCCTGCAAGTGATTAATTCAGGTGATTAAGTGAGGAGGCAGACCGCTGAGAACACATTTAAATAAACTGGTACTTAATGGCAAGGGACTTAACGGGCACTCCTTAAAAAAACAAAAACAAGAAAAAACACACAAGTGGAAACACTAACCCAGTAAAAGATTCAAACTTTTTGACAACAGGCATAATAAAAAACAAACAAAAAAAAAGTATGTATAAAATATGTGAAAATGCCACAACTGAATCCACATGGCATCTACTGTATGATATACTGTGACTGATCCTCTGTCGAGTAGAAAACTAATTTTACGACTTACTGTATTTGTTGTGAAATAGCTAGATGACAAGAATAACAGCAGAGTAAGAGGAAAGAAAGCAGCATTTGTCCTGCACGGAATATGTAATGGAAGAGGTATAGCGACCGTATTAAATTTTTATAAGTGACACAACGACAACCTTACATAAGCATGCCCTCGTTTTCTCCAACTCAGAATAAAAAAGTGATGAGAAAAAGGGCAAAGTCTATCTGATCTTGTATGCAGCCTATCTTGACATAGTCATAAGAATGTTTTCTCCCTTCTCCTTGTGCTTTCAGAGACAAAGAAAAGAAACTGCTTTAAGTTCTTGCAATCCTTATATCCTCAAAGAGAGCAGCTACAGTAGACACTTTCAGTTTGATTTGCAAATGCACCACAATGTGTCATTCTCTCTGGCGCGCGCACACACGCACGCGTGCGCACACACACACACACACACACACACACACACACACACACACACACACACACACACACACACACACACACACACACACACACGAAAACAGATTATAGATATCCTGGCATCAAGGACACATTGCTCCCTGGGGACACTCTGCTGCTCGTTCTCACTTTAGTCAATATTACCTTCACATGCACCACTTATGTGGCAGCGAGTGTATTAATATGTGTGTCTTGCCAGAGGGCAGCGTGTCTTGTTAAAAGCGGAAATCAGAACATAAATGGTGATGGTGTTAGGGTAGAAGTGGCAGAGCCAGCTGTGCAGAGCAGGACAAGGAGGGAGTGAATGGCCGTTTGATAGTGTGGCTTATCAGACCTTCAAATCAACTTTTTGCACATTTTATGACTGGCTTGATCGAGCTGCACAAAGGCGCACAGACGCAGGAGCGACAAAAGGCGCATTTCTAGCTGACTGCAGAGAGCAGTAATGCAGAGGTGCAGGAACACTAATCATTTCTACTACATGAAAAGGACAAGATCAGCTGTATGTCTGGTAGCATCACAAAGTTCCATCAATCAATCTGTATGAGGTAGCTGGTAAAGGAGGAGAACCTGACCTAATACAAAGTGTAGGTCTTAAAGCTTCCAAAGACCAAAAATATTCAGCAGAAAACTGGCTTTCCGACTCCTTTATGGGAGCACATTTAACATGTTGGTTGGGCATTAAACCTGGATTATTTTTGATATTACCACTGAATTTAATTGAGAAATGTAACAGTTCACACATTCGTCATTATGGAGAATCAACATCAGTTTATCAGCCAGTGCCAGATGATCATCACAACTTCAGAAGATGTTGTGGCTTTGTATCTGTCAGCCCTAGTGGCCAGAAATAAGATTAACAGAATTTAAAATAAAGTGCATCTCGGTATGAAACATCAAGTCTTCAGAAACTGTGTTTGTTCCCCTTTAAGACCTAGACATTATTAGCTGTGAGGGTGTGTGCACCTATTTTGCATTCAAAAAAGGCACAAGGTCAAACTCCTCATTGAAATGTACAGCAGACTTAAACTGAAGCTAGATAAATGGGCACCTGTCTGTCCTCCTTAACCTTAACTCTCAGAGGGAGGTAAACAGTCTGTTCAGGTATGGACTCTTGGATTCCGGTAATAACATGACAGAGCATGCAGTACATTAATAATGTGGTAGAGGCTCTCTGGGTCAAGTCAAGTCTTTAACAAAGGAGTTTCAGAGCTTCTCTTGTGCAACATGAGCAAATCTTTTACATTGGGCAAGGCATAGATACGCTAGAGTGACGGTGATGTACAATGATGCTCTGAAATGGAACATTTTTATGGCATGAAACACATTTTTTCTATCCTTTATATTACACACCTGTCAGTATTATGGCTAAAACATAACCACTACCAAGTGAGAGAACTGCAAAAGACCCAGTAACACAGGCCTGTAAATACTAACTTTGTTTTGTTAGAGTTGTAAGAGTAAACTCTACAGCGATTTTTGGTGTTGCATTAACACTGTAAGATGTTCAGTGAATTAGAGGTCCTTTTCCTACCCTTTTCATTTTATTTAATTATTTTGTTCAGGGATTTTTGGTTTTGTGCATCACACGATGTCAAACAAGTTTCTTCATTATTTATCCAGTAAACATTTAACTTTTTGTTGTTGTTTTTTGCAGAGGAAAGGGATTTCATGAGGTACAGAAAAGCTGCCTGTGGTCAACACATCCCAACCCATAATATCCAGCCATGCACTTTGGCTGGTTTCTTTTAAACACACAATATGCTGACTTGAGAACAGATGAGGACGGATTCGTGACAGAGTCGGAGCTAAACTGCAGCGTCGCTGCTTTTTGAGTGTGTGAGCACTGTGGACAAAGTTGGCGTTTTCCAGGGTGTAGTTAGTAATTTGCCCACCCCTTGATTAAATCATAATGAGCTCAAAGTCCACTGCAGACACATGGTGGCTGACTCTCATTCCGACCCGGGAGGTGCTAACATTAACCATTGTCTTCTCTGGTGACACACGTTAAGTTTCTTAAGATTTTGCAAAAGGCTGCTGGCGTGACACATAGCATAGCAGCATGTTACTTTGATGGAAAACGCTTCTGGAGCTAATATGGCTGCCAGTGAATCTACAATGACCCAAGTGTAGGTTGGGTAAAGGTGCATATATATAAATATATATATATATATATTTATATCATTGCCTTGCTTCCCGGTTTCTATGGACTGTTTCTATGGCAGCCTCGGGTCGCACCATCATCCGCGGTGGTGACGCTGGCCAGCTACCACTCCGAAGCATCCAAGTGAACTTGTAACCAAGTTTCCTTTAGTCTTTAAACGACACCTGCTACACTTGTTAAACTTGCTAGTTCGAAATAACCCACAGCTTCAGCGCACGGTGGAGGCTAGTTTTGCCCACTCGTTCGCTTGGTTTTCAGCATGATACGCGAGGCAACGGGCTCTTTTACAAAACTTCTCTGTAGCGTTAGGGAACATAGAAAAACTGCCATACAAAAACCCAGACTCACCTGTAATACTGCACAGAAGGTGAAATAATGCGACCTTGCTCTGCTGTCCGAGGTAACTCCGGTGAGAAGGCGGCAACATTTTCAAAAGCAGCGCAGTCTCCTGCTCCAGGACCCGGGCGTAAGCTGCATGCCAATTTAACGGTATGTGCTGAACGGAGGAACCTCCTCAGCAACAACTCCGAGCTGCATGTGGACTGTACCATCTACTCAGCGCGGAGCGGGGATAGCCTGAGCTCACCTGACAATGGAAGTGCACGGTCATTTGTCGAGGTCCAACAGCGACATCCCCCTGGAAGAATGATCCATTAGTATACACATTACGTCATCGCTGTTGATAACCCGACATACATTGATCAATCAAACCACTTTCTTCTTCGCTGTCTTTGCTGGTTACTTACTGAAAATAAATGTTCTGACAAAAACAATATGGAGGCCTACCCGGTCTGTTTTGTTTGTTTCGCTGTCTGTCAGTCAGAGGGATATTTTGACATTATTTAACAGATTTCAATAAAATTTGGTGGAAACTGGGACAGTTAATTGAGAAGAACTGATTCATTTTTGGTGCAGATGAGGCCAACATGCGAACATATAAAAAGCAACGCTTACTTGTCTAATTCTTGAACTTTAAAGTGTACACTCATTTTGTTTCTTGGATACTGGGTCCATCTGTAGGTGGTTTAGTCCACAGTGACTGCATAAGATAAGACTTCATTGATCCCACCCCAGGGAAAATGAGTCCAACTATGTATCTTTTCTGCATAGACTTCATGTTCTTCACCACTTTGATTTTTTTTGGCAAAAAGGTATTTTTTTCACCATTTTGACCGACCCTACAAAAAACTTAATGCACCTATTTTCTGGTGTTCCATACCATTCTCATTTCATACAATAGCAGAAAGGATTGTGTCATTCTTGCTAGAGCACATCAGGACACTGTAACCACATTTAGATCAAAAATGACCTCATCAGCTCTGAGCCATGTTTTCAAAAAGCCTTTTAGCCTGTAGGTGGCGCTACAGCAACAAACAATGGCACGACTACTCATGGGCACATTTTTTTTTTTTTTTTTTGCAGGTCATACATTTATTTCGACATGCAATTGCAAGAAAAGCACAAATATAATAACTGGCTGTGCCCAGTGGCCTTGGTTAGTGGTGGCCATCGATAGTTCATTATGTCCTCCTGGGACACTTTGAACTGAGCCTTCATTAATGCTATGACTTACACCTGTGTGTTTCCTGCTCAGACAACTTGGAAAGTCTGCAAAAAAGGTCTACACTATTCATCCTGGTATTGGGCCATAGAGATCATGATGACAGCTGTATCCCTGTGGGGTACAATATGTCTGTGGTATTCATGAGCTTATGGTAATAGATGTTTTGAATGCCAGATACTATCAGTGAATAATTTCATATTTTAATTTCATCATCTAGTGTTTTGCTGTGTTTGTAAACCTTAAAAAAATATTGCACAATCAAATTTTCTCTATGGATTTACACTCTAACTGGTGATACTGAATTGTTGAGAATTTCAACATTGTCACATGCAGACATGTAATTGCTGCTCATAATCAACAAGTTAATCCTTGCAAAGTAAATGTGGGTGGGATGAGGATGGGGGTTGGGGGGCAGCACCCCCTTCCGCTGACAGAAAGCTAACCAGGTCAGTGCATTAATTTGAGTCTCAGTGCTGTCCTCTCGAGAGCCACAAGGGATACAATTACTCTCCCACCATCCCGTTCATCTGCTGCTCTGTGGTGCAAACGTTTGTGTGTGCATGAGTGTATCTTTTCTTGAATCTATGTCGAAGTGGGTAATATGAACGCATTGAATATTCCCATTGTTCTACAGTTCAATCTGAAAATCTTGCCTTGAGTGTGATGCATCAACATGAAAGCTATATGTTGCTGTGACAAAGAATTTCTGATGAGGGAGAGAGAAGTGCAGACAGACATGCTGTATAATTCAAGCGCGGGGCTTCCTCTAAAATCACAGCCATATTAAAATTTGTACATTCTAAAGTTTCCCACTGACTTTTCCACAACCTCTTGGAGTGGTAGACTTTTCCATTAAACATGATGTAGACACGATGAACCCCACTATTATATCTTTTTTTCACCAGCAGCAAAATCTTTGAAATTGAATTTCCACTTCATTATAATGTCTCATGAATATTCCTAGACAGAAACAAGACAGAAACTATGACTGACTTAACGTCGTTCCTCTCTGACCTCTGTTGTCTCAGCAAAAGACAACATTCAAAACACAACAAATGCTTTTTTCACAACAGTATTTTTTGCAGGCCACTGCACAGGTTTGCATGACATTGTGCACGCATCCACTGTGTAGAGTTTCCAAAGACTCGTAAAAAAGTTGGTGTTGTCAGTGTCATTGCTGAGCAACAACAGAGACAAGCTTTGTGTCTTCCTGTGGCCTCCCTTGTTCAGACATCTCTTCAGGATGCACTCTGTGGGAGTACAGCAGCCTGTGGACACGCCACAACACAGTGGAATGACTGACACATAACCTGTGTGACCAAAAATAAAACTGAGGCTGTGTTAATGAAGTTTGCCATCATTAAACCAAAGCTCCATAGACTCTATCTTCTTGGTGGAGGATGTGAAGGATTTTGTGATCATGATAGCGGCCTCTCCCTTTGGCTCTCGCTCTAAACTAAAGCTGGTCTCTGTCACCAGGTACTTTCTCTCTCTGGAATGTTTTTCAATCCTTCAAGTGCTCTTTCATGAAGACCAGAGGGGTATTGAGAGCGCTTAAGGATTGTGGCCGAGTAAAGATCGGTTAAATTAGTCCACCTCCCGCTCAGACGCTTCTTTTATTCTGCAGGTCAGCACCTCCCTCCCTGTTTACCCACATAAATTGGCCCCTCTATGCTTTCTGTCTCTATCCTTTCTCCTACACAAGTGTCCATCTGGACTGTGAGAAAGAGCAGGGGACAGGAATTTCATCAGTAGGATCACAAAATACTGAACATGCCTATTTTTCATAACCTCATACAAGCTTCTTCAGGTGTCGTGCTCACATATTTCAGACCAAAAAGCTGCCATACGCTTAGATATTGAATACTAAAAGTACAAATTGTGGCCGTTACAACCACAGTGTGTACTGTTGAACTATTCACAAACCAAAAGTGACATCTGCTGGCTGAAAGTATGAACTCTCACCACATAGCATCAGACTTTACATTATGCTTTTACAATAAGTCCTTTCATCTTCTAACATCGCTCTCTTGTCAGTGTCACTTTCAGATTAAAAACATGAACTATTGTCTTTAACTGTTTTACTTCCCAGGTAACGTTGTGGTTGGCCTCAGATGTGCACTTTGCATTACACACTTAGAAGAAGTGTGTGTGTTAATACTGGGATGAAAAATAATGTGAAGGAAACATGAATAATCGTCAACCAATGAGAGGGCTTTTTTTTTTTTTACAAACTGTTTATTGTAAAATGCTTGAATATTTTTTCTCTCTTATTCTAAAGGAAGTTACGAGAATAAGAAAAACATTTTTGTCATATTTTTCATAGTGCTATCATTGATGCTGCAAAACAACACAGTCATACTGCACCTCAGTCATTCATTTCATATTAGGGTTAAGTATAGATTTTGTGTCTATGTGCAATATAAAAACAGGTAATTGTAGATGAAAAGAAGAATAGAACATACTGTGGCTTGAACCAGTCAGTCCCTTAGAAAACCATACACCTCACCACCTTCATGATTTGATCATCATTATGAAAGAGTGACATAAACGTATTTATACATTAGCATAAAATGTACAGAGAGTGATTGTGAGTTAATGTATTTGTCATTTGTAACATTGGATTATCTCTGTCAGATAATTACTGTACACACGTGGTGGATGACTGCCCTCCATTAACACAAATTTGAAATTGACTTGTATACAAGATGTACTTCTGAATACAAAGATCTTGAAATCTCACCACAAAAATACACATGGTACATGGATAATTTTCAGACTTTACAGCTTTGTGAGAAAGTAATTGCTCTGTATTGTACTATTATTTAAAATTGGTATACAGTACATTTAATCATCTGAAAGAAACAGACAATAAATAAATAAAAATAAAAATTATTTAAGTCAGAATTTTAATTCTGACCTGAATCTGATCAGGAATGATTTATCATGGACCTCATCACATACCAATGTAAATCACAAACGTGCCTACTGCAAATATAAGATCGCATTTCCACACACAGAAAAAAACCCCACTCAATTACTGTATTTGTCAGTCATAAATGTCATTAATCAAGACTTAGGAAATGGTTTAAGAGTGGCTTTGAAGCCAAAGGTGAAATAGTATTTAAAGGCAGCTTTGAAGGTCTGATCTCTGAGGCCGTATATGAGTGGGCTCAAACACTTAGGGAAAATGATGAGACCTACAAAGAGGGTATACTGGATGTGAATGGCCAGAGCAGGATTTCTGTTCCACACGCTGCTGGAGTTTATCATATTAAACAGAGTGGAGGTAAGACACAGGCATAACTGAAGCAGATGGAGCAGCACTGTCTTATGGGCCTTAGTGGTGTTACGGACATTAGTGGAGGCTGACTTTGCTGTAATCATGATAGCAATGTATGTATAGATGATAATCATGCTCACTAAAACAAAATACACAGTGGTGAAGGCCTTGTTTAAAGTTGAATAAATTTGTAGCCGGAATATGTTTTTGTAGCAGAACGTTGACAAAGTGAAGCTCGCGTTCTCAAGACTGACAAGCAGGAAAAGCTGGGTGAACGAGTCTAAAGAGGCCAGTGTCCACATCAGGGCAATGGCCACCCCTGCCTTCCTGCTGGTGGCGATATCAGCATGCCTCAGTGGGAAACATATGGCGACATACCTCTCCAAAGACATCACAGCCAGATTGAGGGGTGATATTTGAATAGTGACGGCTGCAAGCAGTCTGACAATAATACAAACATAGCTGATCATTCTGACCATGGTCAAAGCAAAGAAGTACATCAGCACAGACGCGACAAGCTGCAGAGACTCAGTGAGGAGCAAATGACCAAAAAGGATGTAACGAGTGGACTCCAGGAGGAGAGGCCTCCTCAGCAAGGCAAACAGCATGATGCCATTAATGTACAAGAAGAGAAGACATGGCAGTGTCAACAGCAGAACCTTGACAGGTCTCTGAAACAACATCGCCTCTGAGACTTCTGTGGTGTTGTTCATGGCTGCAGCTTCATGGAGGGTCTGCAAAGGCACAGCACACAAACACATCTGACTGATCCTTAATGCACATTATGAACATCTTTAAGCCTGAAACAATTTTCAGAGGTTAAAAATATTTTAAAAAAAAACATGTATACAAACATACAGAAATTAGACAGCATCACAATGACTAAGAATATTTCAGAACTACATAGAATCCATGCAGTTAAACTCATGATAAACAGATTATTTGTACAGTGACACACATTACTCACTGTGCATGCGACTTGTTTGGTCTGCCTTCATTTCAACAAAGTTTTGGTCAACAAATCTGAGGAATGAATCAACGTGTCCATCATGTCCTGTTTATAAGTAGTCTGTGTCTTGACATCATCACCACCACAACCAGTCAGAGCTCTGGTTGCAGTTTCTTTGAAGAAGAGTTTGAGAAGCTTTGTGCTACTACAGTCACTGAATAATTACTTTTGTCTGCAATTACAGTAGCATAATAATATATTATATACCTGTTTTTCTTGATATTTCACATTGTTCAGTCAAACCACTGTATTGCATTCATACAGTATAGTAGTATTTCCACTACAGTCTATACTGCACAGCAAATTTCTAACCGAACATTATATACAAATACACTATGTATGTGTACAGGTCTGGAAACACCATTTCAGGCACAGATCTCCAGCCGCTCTATTTTCTGTTTCAATTAGTTTTCCACCATTTCTCTATCATTACCTTAAGATTGGATATGACCACGATTGAAATTACATGTCAGACAATAAAGTAATTCCCATAATGACTTTTCTCCCCCAGCAGCCTGCTGCAGGCTCAGCCGTAAATGTCAATTGCAAAAATAATTGGACACTGACTATGATGAAAATGTGTTGATGATAATGTACATTTCAGTTGGCCTGCGGGTAGTGCCAGAGGAAAAACAATGCTGTGGCCGAAACCAGAACCGGTTTATCCTGTGCACAGTGGCCTTTTTCAGCTCCACGTTTGTTGGGCAAATGGGAATTTTGATCTGTTTGTGGCACTAGATGAAGTTGGACTATGACCAAAACAATTAGGTTTCATCGTCTGGGGAACATGAATGTTTACATCACATCTTACTGAAATTTCTGAAGTACAGATACAATTCTCAACCCCGCTGGACCAACAGCCTGAAAGTGATGCTCGCTCTCTTCACTAGACTGACTGAAGCACATTATCATCCATTTCATCTGGTGCAATTTCTAGATTTTCAAAGAGTATCGGCAATAGCACTTTGTATGGCAGCAGGATTTTTATGGCATTTAGTATTTTTTATAATCTGTGCACATGTAAATATACATAGTTGTCTTTCTATTCTTTATCCTGTACACTTTTTTTTAATATCTTGACCTTTTTGTGCCACTGTTTTTGCTTTTTGTAATACTCGCTGGCTGTAACGACTGAATTTGTGGGATCAATAAAGTCTTATCTTATCTCTTATCTAAAAGGTTGTGTGCGTCCTGTAACATGTCAGCTGCACCTGAGTCTTCTTTAAACAAACCTGTGGCTCCAGTCTTTTGTTTGTTCTGACCAGCACACTGGACAGCTCCTCCATCTGTGTGAGTGACATGATTGACAGACTGTTGATTTTTTACTATTTTCTGACTTAGTGGAAAATAAACGAAGGATATTGTTTGTTAATATCCAAAAATGATGCAATCTATACATCTCCACAGGCTTGTACAATGTCATCATTGTTTACAGGCTCTCACATCTAATAATGATCTCAGTGACTAATTCTTTGGAGGACAGTCATTAATAACACATTAATAATTCAAATATTTACATTGTACAACACTGCAGCATCTTTCTGAGTGTGTTAAGCCATCGGGGATAATTAAAACCTGCATTCTCTGGAGTAAACCATGAAGAAAAACATGTCACCTTCATCATCAAGTTTCAAAAACAACAACATTGTTTTCTACTTCTGTTTCTGTTGCATCATGATTTTTTTTCTCACCAGCTGCAGGCTGGCAGGCCTCGTTTCTCCTGTGCAGCTTTGGAAAGAAATCCTTCATACAGCTGCATGATGCTAATGTTTCAAAGCTGTATATGAAGCTACAATTCTGTTAGACATAACATACAACAAAAACAAAAGATTTTTTTCTTCACATGTTGACATGAGAACTCAAAATGTAAAATGGGTGAGGGGGGTCACAGGGGGTGCACAGCATCATTATTTACAGCTGAAGGGCGAACGTTAAAAGTTCAGTATAACATTCATTCATTTTATGAAGACAGTTTTTTAATTCAAAAGGAAACATTAATAATACAATTTTAATCTTTAAACATAATATGAATGAGATCAGAGGAGTAGATTAGATTCAGTTTAGATTAGATCTTCTTTTGCGACATAATCAAACCCCGGAAACGCATGCAGGGCCTTTTCAAACCCATGTTTTAATGGGAGAATTCTACTAAATTAGTGCAATCCAAGACTGAATTTATAATTATGTTGAATTGTAAAAAGTTTAAATGAGGTCATATCTAACATTACTTTGTTTTATTCTAGATTAATAAATATTAACACCCCTAACATCAGTTATCTTGTAGTGAGAGATCTTTTCCTTAAATCTGGCAGGTCTGAGCAGAACACACGTTGCAGTCAGTGGATGTCAGCTGGCCGTCACCATCAGTCTTGGAAACAAAAGCTCTGTTGTCTCAACACATTACAACATTTCTGATGTCTGTTCTGATGTGATATGGAGCTACAATGTGTATTAGACCCCTCAGTGCTGCAACTGTGAATTGCTGCATAAGTAAGTGTCAGCAGCCAACATTAAACTAGTGTTAACACTCCTTTGATTTCACCATGCCTTTGTCACATGTTAAATAAACTGCCACATGAACAATGATCATGAAGTCCTTTTAATACACATACCAAATATACAAGCATGGCTGACATTTTTTACAGCGCCCACCTTTAATCGTTGTTTGAATTCAAACATTACAAACACGTAATTAACAATGATGCAATCACTCCAAATAAAAGATTAAACAAGGAGAGCATTAAATTTCAGAGATAAAAATAAAAAATACTGTAAAGGAAAAGTACAATCGAATCCCAGTGTTTTTAAATAAAAATAAGGCAAAGCTGAAAGGCAAAGTATCTGCATAACAAAAGCATAATAATAATAGTAATAATAATAATAATAATAATAATAATGATAACAATGCTTGTAATATTTTCCTTAATTTGCTGTTAAATTGTACGAGGGTGTGGATGAATCTCGAAACATTTCTTCTATGGCTGCTGGCTATATATAGACCAAAAACTGGAAATTAGCTGTGGAAAGATTATTACAAAAATCAGACAATGTGGATTCTGCATCTACAGCTCTGCTCTTCCAAACAGTGCCTTCATTCAACATTTCAGTCTCCTAAAATTCTACACAAACACAATATAAAATGATGATCCAACATATAATCAGTTAACTCTGTGAAATACAGTATGGTGTCTTTGGTTGAAAGCTCACTTACCACAGGTATCCTTCCTTAAACTCGGTGAATTTGTGCCTGACCATAAATGTTGCTAGAGCGTCTGCTACCTAGCAACAGATGACAGAGGACACCGCTAAGAAAACATCAACGAACTGAATCTGGATCAGACGGGGACAACTGAACAAGCACACAAAGCCAGACGTGCAAACAGCATCAAGAAGTGCCACTACATACAAGGAGTTAAAGCTCCTCATGCATTAGTCTGGCATATCCATACATACGGCCCACAGTGCACATTCAGGTAAACAGCCCTTACTTTTTCAGGTGCGTCCTCATGGACAGCATGACCGCACTGAGGGAGGACCTGCATCTGAAACTTTCCTGTGGACAAACAGTGAGTGAGGTCAGTGTATTCTGCCATAAAAACAATCAACTGTTATTTGAATGTTCGATTCATTTTTTATATCCCCTGTGAGGGGATGTACGACGCATAAAACCTAAATTTGAGCTCCTCACCTTGCATCTGTCCAATAGTGAGGTCTTTGTCAAGCCTGTCCACTCCTGTACAACAGATTAAGTCAGGGGTGAAATTGTGCAGTCAATGACATAATAGCTTGGAATAAATCTTGATTCATTTGTATTCATCCAAACTGGTGGAACGTGACCTGAAAATCCATCAAAAAGTGCCTACCCAGATCCTTTTTGTGCTTTTAGAGCACCAAATAATAATGAAAGTCCACTGTGAGAAACAGAGCGAGAGCTAACCTGCGAGCAGAAGCAGTTTTGGTACAGGGCAGGTGAGGAAGAGCGCCGACAGGCCTCTGAACCAGCCCTCCCAGTATTTTTCTGTCTTTGACAGCTCCACTCGCCAGGTAAAGACGCTCTCCTTTTTTATCTGTGTTGAAGAAATCAAGCTGTTCAGAAACTTCAACGTCTCACAAACCAAACAACAGTACAACAGAAAGACAGACAGTGAGAGAGACGGAACCTCCTGATCGTCTTCTTTCATCCTTTTCTTATTGGATTCTTCTTCTGCTTCTTCCTCCTCTTCCTCCTCTATTATACCCTCACCAATGCTATTAGACACACTGGGACTGCTGGTGGATTCCTCACATCTGTGTATGTCAGAACAGATCAATTTAACACACAGCACACAGAACCTGCAAAATCACACAGGACTTAATGTACAGGTGAGAAACAGCAGACATACTTTTTCACCTGGCCTCCCATTGACACTCGTGCTGACTCCATGTTTCGGATCTGGCCGCTCTTCACGCTGAAGGCAAAAGGAAAGGAGAAGTTTTGGACAATGTGTAAAAACAAAATATACCCATTGAGTTTGAGTAAATAATGTTTAATAATCATGTTTACCTCCATTCAATAGCATTCTCCAGAGATTTAAACGTCTTTGGCCGACTTCTGAGGAAATTCTGCATACTGTTCAAAGCGTCCATTGCTGTACCTGAATGCAAAATGATTTATTTCTAGGCACAGTAATGTTTGAGAACGGTCCTCTTTAATTTTACTTTTCTTAATTTACAGCTAATTTAAAGAAGTAAAATCAACTGAGCATCCTAAACTGACAAATATCCATATACGATGCTCCTGTTTAAGAAAGTGCCAGCTCTCACCTTCTACAACATCAATGACACAGAGGCCAAGCAGGGAGGGTATATGATTGGCAGTGGCTGTGTGAACTGCAATGGCCCCACCCATGCTGTGTCCAATAATCATGATGGGAGGTGGGTTTTCTCCATAGAGTGCCTCCACCACTTTTCCAATATCCCTTTTGACAGAAAAAGCAAGGATAAGCTACTTTATGTGTCAGTGATTTTGAGTATACAGTCAGAAGCGATTAACCTTTGGCTTTCCTGCCTGCCTGCAGGGTTTTTGCAGTTCAATATGTGAATGTGCATTTGAGTGCACACATAGCATCTTACTTGGCCATTGTGTCTGCGGAGAGATCATCAGGATTTTTCACTCTGGTGTCACCTGCAGGTGATGAGAGAGAAGCACATTTCACCATTTGCTCCATCTAAGCTCAATGATGTTGTGGCCTGTCCGCTGATCACACACCATGCCGGGAGCCTTAGCTCCTAAACACAGATGGAAAGGGATGTGACCAAGCGACTTTAGTATGGCAATTTCACTTTTCAGTTTCAATAATTTGTGGTATTGGAGCTGCAATTTGAACAGTAAAATTTGATAAAAGCCTTCTTATTTTCTACTGGCAGCATAATAACTTAAGTGTCCACTGCTTTATTTCATCACAATGTAACGCTGCAATATGAAGCAAAACTAAAACCTGCTTTAACAGAGTGAAAGCAAACATATTTTTGAATTAGCTATCATAAATTTCCCCATTTGATGACAGTACATTTAACCAGTGAATGACACAGAATTCTATACATGCATACATTTAAGCAAAGCCTTATTCTAAGGGTTGTTAATACAAGGCTGATTCCAAAAAACTTAGGAGACTGTGTGACACATAAATAAAAGACTGCGATAACTAATCCTTTCTGACTTATACTTGTACTTGTATAAAGGATATTACTATTAATTTACACTGTCACAGTGACCCCACTTATTTGAAATCAGGGTAGTACAGCCAAACCAAACTGACAAATCTCCTTCAAGATCTTAATTTCCTAAATTATAAATAACATATATCTTGTTACTAATTTTGTATCTTGTGACAACCTATATTTACCATGAGCTCTAAGGTCCATAGCCACCACCCTGCAGTTGATCCTGCTGAATATGACGGCCTGCAAAGACACATACGGAAGCCATTTAAATCAAATATGGTAAAGCAAACATGCTGAAACAAAAGAGTAGCTTGATGAATATTTCACACTATGTTGGCATGCATTTTAAATATCGGAGTTTAGAGGTTGCAAAGTTTCCATGAAAATGAATTGAAGTATTGAAGTGATCTGAAAATGACCAAACAGCTCCCCCTTGTGGAGGATCTGAAACCAGCATGAGCTCACAGTGAACACTGCCCAGGAGAGCGCAGAGTGGCCTCCTCCGTGGAGCAGCAGCAGCACAGGACCATGGGAACCACTGCAGTAGATTCTGAAAATGTTAGAGGCAGTCAAAGAAATACATCCCAGAGCTGTGCAGGAGTTAAAAGGTAAACAGATGCTGCTCGAAAGACAATAAAGATTAACTGTATAAACTGATTAACTTCAAATGTTCTATGCTGAAATTATATAGCACATTGGTATCAAGAATAGCTAAATCTGACATGACCCTGTTAGATATGAATGCTGTGTGTGACTGCCACACCAAAGTTTCAGTCATTCATGCTGGACTTTCTTCTTGTAAACAGAAGCAGCGATCAAGGATATATCTTTGCCATTTTCATTTTCCACCTCAACATCCTCCATGGTTTCAAAGTACTGACTCCAGGGCAAGGGGGAGAAATCTCTCTTCCGTCCAGGTCTGCAAAAAAAAAACAAAAAGGCGAGCATAATGTCAAAATATCCCACACTGCAGCAGGACCATGAAAACACATAGAGGAAGACATCAACATCTTTTCAATGCATTTCCGTGAAGAAAACTGGCTCTCTGATGCTGGATTAAAGATTATGACAAGGCAGGAATATTCAAAGGTGATGCTAGCAATTAATTATGAAATTCAAGGAAATATTAGTCACCACCCACATGCACAAACTCACTCTTTCATTTCATTCAATGTCATTCCTTCTCAAATTGTTGAGTCTCTACCTCAGACTAAAAGCACCAATATATGTGAGGCTGCTGGTTATTTACCTGCACAGAAACCAGAGACTGAGGAGCTCTTTAAGGTGATATTTCAGGGTTTGTCTACTGCTGTAATTACAGTTATTCTGACATGCTCAAGAGAGGTTGGATATGGTTTACCCTCAAACCCCAACTACACGGTCAAGGCATCTGATACATGGGTAGTGTTTAAACAACGATTATAAAGTGGTGATGTACGCAAGCAATGACAAGCCAGAAAACAGCCCTTATCACTACACAGGCTGTGGAAATGAAACGTTGATCCAAACCCTGCAGCTCATGATAACATCTAACCTGTTTACTCCTCAATCTAACATCAACACTGATATTTTCAGACACTTATGGTGTGCCATGAATGCTCACTCTAACCCTGACATAGCTGAGCTAATATTAGTTAGCTAATGATCAGTTGATACTGTCAGAATGGATTTAGTTTACTGAAAATATATAATGTTGAGGTTATGTTCCGAAACTACGCCAATGTTAGTCAAACTGATAGCAACAGCTACTTTAGCTAGCCAACGCGGTGGCAACTGTCCTGTCCTTTAACAAACTAAAAAGATGTGAGAGCAAAGGAACAGAGAGCAACTGATGTGATGGAGGATGTTGTAAAATATAACGCTGGGCAGCCAGCAGAGTTGACAGCATGCTATTAAGATGCTAGCTAACTCACCCCATCTTCATTTTGGAGCCGGACTGAAAACCACCAGCCATAGGAGGTCTGGAAGCTAACAGGTTTAAATGCAACTGTTTCTCCATGTTGTCGAAAGCTGGGTCGGTCTCTGTCGGGAACTGTTTAAAACGACCTTCCCTCTCTTTCGCAGCATATGATTTTCCTCGACACCTGCAGCGACGCTAGCCAGGCATTGGGTAAATTAGCTAATGCTAGGTTACTACGTTTGTCTGACAAGCTAGCGGCTAGCACTTCTTCGCTGCTGCTGCTGCTGCTGCTGTGATTATTTTGGGTTGGCTTCTTCTTCTTTGACTGTATTTTCTGGTAGGTTCGCATGGACCAAAGCATTACTGCCATCTACTGATAACAAAATCACCTACATCAGCGGTCCCCAACCACCGGTACCGGTCCGTGGGCCATCTGGTACCGGGCCGCACAGAGAGACTGCACAAATAATATTTTATTGATCATTAGAGCCTGACAGAAGTTTTATTTTGATAATCAATGCATCCGCCTGTGCCTCTGTACACATGTCAAACACACACACACACACACACACACACACACACACACACACACACACACACACACACACACACACACACACACACACACTAATAGTAATATCAGTTACAGGAAGTCAGGAGCTAAAACCAGACTAATGTGCTCTCGGCTCCTGATCTGTAGTTCATAGTCGAGCTGCGTTTTGAATAAGTTCCGACCCGGGATCTGACCCGGGACACACACTAATAATAATAATAATAATAATAATAATAATAATAATAATAATAATAATAATAATAATAATAACGGACCGGGTCCGAACCAGGACACACACACTAATGATAATAACACTAATGACGACAATAATAGCTGGGTCTAGTTACACACACACACACACACACACACACACACACAGATAAGTAACACAGTTACAGGAGGTTAGTGCAGTAAATTAGAGCAGCGGTACCCAACCACCGCCATTTGGTACGGGCCGCGCAGAGAGACTGAACAAAAATATTTTATCGCTTCAGGTGATTCTCACGCACCGAGCGTGTGACGACAGGCTCGCAAATGAGGCAATGAAGCCTTCTCGTTGAAGAAAAACAAGTGCGGGGCTCCTACTAATTAGAACAACTACATTCAGGGTAATGGTGAGTTGTGTTTTAAATAATCTGTTTTTATTAATTCCTACCGGTCCAAAGCAGGAAATGTCAGTGTAACAGGACATTGTTCTTGTCAGTTGTCCTAAACAGAGCAAATAATGGTGGTGTTGAGAGACGTTGAAAGACTCGCTTTCACGATTGTGTCTGCTTAATGTCTTCAATAATACCATGCCTATGTGCCCTATCTTCTAAAATTCAAGTTTTCCAGGAAGAGAGATGTGAGAAAATGTTAAGAAATCAAACTCACATAAAATCGGTTTAACATTCCTGCAGCTGAAGTTGATTTTTCTACAGATGCTTAATTTTCCACATTAATATGAAAAACCAGAAACAAAACCGCAAGAGCAACAGCACATTTTTGGCCAATGTCATATTCGACTTTAAAAAATTCTAGAACACAAGGTGGCAGCAGCGCACGCTGTACACGAGCAACAGACAAGTCACTTAAAGGGACACTCCACCTGTTTTACACATGAAGTTCAGCTTATCCATCATGGTCCCCACCACTCAGCCTGTGGAAACAGTTGTACAGCGTCTTACTTTGGTGACATCATAGTGATGTCATCAGGATTATCTCAGCTTGCATTTGGAGACTACATATTTATGACCGAAGGTCCCGTATCACAAACTATGCGGTGCTGAGTTTGGAAAATCAAGGGTCCAATGACAGACACTGTGGAGTTGCATTGTGGGAAATGCAGCTTTTAGAGCTAGACCCATATGCAGCAAAATGTCAGGATTTCTGGTCTTCTGTCATATTAAGTTGAACCAGTTTTTGCAGCTTTATGGAATTGCACTCTGGAGAACTGGAGACAGCTTGTCAGTATGTGCAGAAAAGAAATATAAAAACAAAGCAAAAGAGTGTTTGCTGCTGAGGACCTCTATATCTAGTGATATTAATGATTAATGACAATGATGAGGAAAAAAATCTGCAGATATTAAGATGGTTATGATCACTAGGAAATGCAACTTTATGAACGCTTAAGTCGCAACTGCAGTCCTGTAATCTGAGTCACTGTTGTAAAATGGGAAATATTTGAGTGACTTGAAAAGCAGTTACATAAAGAGTTCAAGAGTATCAACAGCTGAACGTCTACAGTTGCAGGCTTGTTCATTTGATTGTGACCGGGACAGGAGAGCACAGGGAGATGTGAAGGTGAATAAGCATAGCTGAGCACATACAGTTTTGCCTTAAGCACTGGGACAAAGATTAAGCAATAATTGAGAGGCGATAATCAGTCAGCACAGACACAATGCAGAGGCAGAGTGATGGTCAATACTTTGTCAGCAAAATGCAGAAACAGAAAAACAAAAGCTGTTGAAAGTGACATATTTTGTTGTCTTTTATGTTAACCTGCAGTGATTGTGACGTTGTGTTTCACAGTGTCATCCAAGCTCAGGCAAAATCGTCTTCCCTTTCAGCCTTAAATGTCCTCTTAATTGAACAATAGCCTCCAATACATACAGAACACATTAGAAAACAAATTGCTACTTGTGGAAAAGTTTTCTGTACTACTAAAACATCTACATCTCACATCCATCCATTTATTACAGAACCTTTTCTTTCCCAACGTTTGAACAGATGGACTTTCCAGCTGTGGTCAACACAGTGCACAAACAATGTACTCACATGTGGGACATGTGGCTTGTTGTTCATGGGCCACATTCAAAAGGCAGACCATGTGTGTTCTCTGATGGTATGCTGGAAAGCATTTCATGGTGCTTGAGGGAACTTTGGTCAGATCAAATTAGGTGGTGACATACATGTATGTAGGATCCATATGTATAGATATATATATGGATCTGATTTGGTACTTAGTGAATATCTAAAGAAATCAATTGAAGAGCCAACAACAATTGAACCCAGAGAATTTGTGTCCTCGCATTCATCCCTTACCTTATACTTCAGAAAAATAATGCGTGCAAATGGTTCTGTGACTGATGAAGTGATGGGTCACGCTTGTGTGCTCCACTAACCTTCAGGTGACGCAGCGGCTGACTTTATTTATAGTGTAATGGTCTGTATTTATAGCAGCGTAACGGAGATTAGCTGTTTCACAACACTGATGCATGTTTCGTGGTATTTCGAGTGCAGGAGAACACGACAGTGACGGAAGCATGCCTGCTCAATTTCATTTTCAGGGGCTGCCAGGGAGGTCAGTACAGGCTGGTTGAAGCCAGACCACTGAGTTGTTTACGGGTCTGACTCTGTATTTAAAGGTTATTCGGACAGAGTTCGCAGGGACCTGTTTTTAGTGCAAGTCCAAGAAAGCAGGTGGTAAAAGCAGCTCCCCTCTTCTGCCGGGATTAAGGGTGAGGCATTACCCATCTTTGCCTTATGAATTAGAAATAATGAAAGAAATCAAAATTCATGAATCCAACCTTTAAAATGCAGCTGAATACTATTAAAGTGGATAATTCCCTTCAAGCTTTGTCTTCAATTGAGACTTTTCTTCAGCTTTGTTTCCCAAAACACCTTCAAAGGTTTTGGTAAATATGCCACATGGAGCATGAAGTTACCATTATTTGTATGTCTACACATTATTAAAGTACTGGGACACGTAGTGTAGAGACAAACAGATGAAGCAGCAATCTATGGGGAAAACACTGATGTGCACGTAACATTGTAAAGAATATGTAGCACAGTTTGGGGAATAGAACCACTTCCTGGCACATGTAACAGCAGGAGGAACATTGTGTAGAGGGAACATTTTTGCATAGTCAGCCACTTGACTTGACGTAAGCTTGCCGGGTAGCTGACATGGAGCTGCTATGGAAAGTCACATGTGCAGAGGCATTCAAGCACAGGACTCCAACACTCCTCTGACAAAGTGTCTCCTCCCCTCTCACACCCTTCCATTACACATTCCCATTTTTGTGGGTGCTGCTAGTTTGCTTGGGTGGATGCTAATGCCTTGAATGATTGCACACAGGTGCCATGTGCATCCACCCACCCTTGTTCATTGTATGGATTGGCTGAGAAGCACCGTGGTACCTTTAACTCGTTGGGAGGAGGGAAGAGGGAATTCCCCAAACTCCTGAGCTTCTTTGCATTTTTTTTGTGGGGCACCAATATTGAGGAAAGTTGTCTTTTGCCATTTCTGCTTTATTATCATTATGACAGCTGTGGAGAGACGGGGAAGGCAGGGGAGGGAAAGAGGGGATGACATGCATGAAAGGGCCTGGGCTGAACTCAAGCCTGGGACGCTGTGTAAGGAGTCAGCTTTGATACATGGCACACACTCTATCAGTTGAGCTCCAGCTGAGCCCTATGTAGTGGAAATGTTGTCTCCCACAGTACTCTTGTCAGCTAATCCAATGCCCTATGAAAACATGTAGGGAATCCAGACAGGCCTCCCTCTCCAATTGGCCGCATATAACAGCCAATAGAAACATGAGGTTTGCTCCTTGAGCTCAGTGTAGTAACATGAGCTGGTATCCCTACATGTTAACGCTGAAACTTTATGTAAATGTGTGTGGATTTAAAACATGAAATGAATTCAAAATGTTCACAAATAAGTGTTACAATTAGCTGTGAAACAACTGCAAATTCTTGAGTTCATACCAGGCATCCATACTCACACTCTTAGGAGCAGATCAACAAGTGCTCAAATATCCAACTGTGTCTCGCACACTCTGGTAAACACGGGGTACACATAACAAATGTGTATTCCTTGTGAGTCTGCCCAACCGTCATGTGCAGAAGGTGCCTATAAATTCAAGGAGCTTCTTCAACAGTGAACAGAAAGCAAACAACATGAGATGAGGACACTAAAGGATCTAAGTGCCTAAAGGATTATACCTTCCGTCTCCTGTGTTGGATTATAACTTCTCTGGAAAAGGTATTTAGGTAGCTTTTACTTTTTCCAACCTCAATCCATGTAAGTCTATGTTTAAGTAGTAGATAAAGAACATGAAATATTTATAAGTATTTCAATGTTGAAATTATTTCTGCTTTTGCGCGAGTGTCTTTTGCACCTCTGAACCGAAGCAGAATGCACCACACAGTTAGAATGAAAGTATGAATGAAACGCATGAAACCAATCACACAATTTTTGCTCCGGTCACAAATAAATGTAAATGGTTGTTTTTTTCAGTGGTGGTATGTTGGCTGGCTCACTTCTAACAGAGTTTATGGCTCAAGGCATTTCCACTACAGAGTCGCTTCCAAAGACTAGTGCACATCTTGAGAAAACTTGAAGCTTTTTTATACCTTCTTTTACAGGTATGCGTATGTTTAGCATGAGCATTTTACAAATTAGTACACTCAGAATTACTGGTACAGTCAGGATTTCACCACGGTTACTGTATGTGTGTAGATGGTATAATCAGAGCAAATGAAAATAACAATTATATTGTGTGTGCGCGCCGGGCTTGCTAAGCTAAGTAATGATTTTCCTTGCGTGTGGTTGGTGTGTGTGATGTGACATACGCAGGTGTCCAGGGCAAATATCATTAAGGGCAAATTTTTCCACTTATGTCATCGACCCAGGTGCAGAAATGGTTGGCATGAAATCCAAAGAGCAAAAGGTGCCCTCTGCTGCAGTTAAGTTCTTTGGAGCAGGCACTGCAGCCTGCATAGCTGACCTCGTCACATTTCCACTGGACACAGCCAAAGTCAGGCTACAGGTGTGACGCACGATGCTTAAAAGGGCTTGGCTCATTCTAACTTTACGTTTTGTTTCAAATATGTGCAATCAATACTTTTTAAAATCTGCTGCTAACTATCCTTGAATGTTCCCCTTTTGTGCAGATTCAGGGAGAGTCTCAGAAAGCTGAAGGGGGCAATGTTGTGAAGTATCGTGGAGTGTTTGGCACCATCACCACCATGGTGCGCACAGAGGGGCCTAGGAGTCTTTACAGTGGACTGGTGGCAGGACTCCAGAGGCAGATGAGCTTCGCCTCTGTCCGAATTGGCCTCTACGACTCCATGAAGCAATTCTACACCCGAGGCACTGACAGTGAGTATCGCTGTGCTCCATGAATGAGGCTGCATCTTTCCCACTGCTTCATTGTGACTAAAACATTCATGCTGCACAGGTGCTGGGATTGTCATTCGGCTCATGGCGGGCTGCACCACAGGAGCCATGGCTGTGGCTTTTGCACAACCCACAGATGTGGTGAAGGTGCGTTTCCAAGCCCAAGTACGACTGGCTGATGGAGGGAGGAGGTACAACAGCACTCTGGATGCCTACAAGACAATTGCCCGAGATGAAGGAGTACGGGGGCTTTGGAAAGGTGCCATTTTTACTTCAAATTTTTTAAAAAAATTACGTTACATTTATTACTTATCATAAAAAAATCCCCCTCCACTTGCAGTGAAGACCCTCCTCTCCTTTCTTCTAGGTTGTATGCCCAACATCACCCGTAATGCCATTGTAAACTGTGCAGAGCTGGTGACCTATGACATAATCAAAGAACTCATCCTGAAGTATGACCTAATGACAGGTGAGGTGGCAAAGCAAACTAATTTAAAAACGGCAGAAATTGGTCCAGTTTGTTTCGTTCACATCCAAATCCAAACATGGTGACTTCTGTTCCCCTGCAGACAACCTGCCGTGCCACTTCACTGCTGCCTTCGGCGCAGGCTTCTGCACAACAGTCGTGGCTTCTCCTGTGGATGTAGTCAAAACACGGTTCATGAATTCAGGGACTGGCCAGTACAACGGCGCTATCAACTGTGCTTTCACCATGCTGAGACACGAAGGACCCACAGCCTTCTATAAAGGGTAAACACATGCTTATGCAACAGTGAACTGCACAGCTGTGAAATAACCTGTCAGGGACACTCCTCAACTTGTCTTTCCTCTGTCTCCTTTAGGTTCATGCCTTCTTTCCTGCGACTGGGGTCCTGGAACATTGTGATGTTTGTGACGTATGAACAAATTAAAAGAGGCATGAGCAGGGCACAACAGTACTGGGAGTCGCCGTTTTGACCTTGTCGTTTGTCAGGCTGTTTCTTCAGACGGGACTACGAGGACAAAGCAGTCTGAACATTCACCACACTGAAGTGATGACCAGTGGTTGGGAAAAGAGGCCTGTGGGTGCAGCTCATGGCAGGAAGCTGTAGCTTGTTGACTTCCTGAATGCACACATACTCTGAGGGCATTGTTGCAATACCAGAAAAGATTGAAGGATTCAAGTATAAATAGACATTGTATGCACTAATGGTGAGCGCCTGCATTACAGAAATGCTATTCAGGTGTAAGAGATGGATGTGAAAGGTTAACTCCAGAAGTTTTTATCCAATCTTCGCATTTAAAACCTTGACCAGCTGACTGTTACATAGCTTTGAAGAATGATAGTTAATGTTTACAAGAATGAGCTGTGAGAAAATGTGAAAAACGTTACAGTGCAATTTTATTTGTTATATAGGGTAAGTTTTCCATGAAAGCAATAGAGACTCACCAGTGACCATTTCTATGTTCCTTACGTAGTGTTCTGTATTGTGGAGTGTTCATGTGGTCAGCGGGTTCTAGGTTCATTTATGTGCTATGTATTGTAAATAGCATGATTTATTGCTGGTCGATAAGTCATAAATGTGTTGTAATGCTGGAATAAAGTCAAAATGGGTCAATTAAATGCTATTTTTTCTTTGTTATTTAATTTTACACACACACACACACACACACACACACACACACACACACACACACACACACACACACACACACACACACACACACACACATATATATATATATTTGATGATTAAGGAGATCAGTTTGTGTGAAATAAAGTTTCACAGTTTGATAAAGAATATCATTTTCTGACTGTCTGATTTGGGAAAAACAGTTGTCAGCAAAACATGCCTGTCTCACATGCAGCATAGTATTTAAGTTTGGTACATCTGTGAAGGTTACCAGGCAGTCTTATGTACTGACCTGACTTATGTCCTCTTATCATGAGGCCTTCCTCTCAAATTCCGGATGAAAAAGAAAAAATCAGTGGCTGCTTAAGATTAGAAAGGTATTTGTTCTGTCAGGTCGGCTGACAGAAATTCACTCATCTGAACATTTCAGCCGACGTGGCCTGAATGACCAGACTTGTGAAGTGATCCAGCTTCTCAATAGCTGAGAAAGATATCAGGGTTCTTGCACTGGGCCTCTGTATAAATGATTTTGTTTAGAGGACCTTCATTGGGAAGTGCTGCAGTTTCACACTTGTGGCAGTCCAAAGTACGGAGGCACAGGGCCATCATGTATGTACAACATGTACCCAAACATTCATTCATAACATTGCAATTTGCAATCCAATCTGCGAGTCATATCAAATGCTACGACAACTTGTCTTCAACAAAGACAAGTCGTCCCGTATTACACACGCCGCTTCCGAAATCAAATCTCAGGAACAGTGCAGTCACTGGCATGGCGCTCACCGTACAGTACCACATGACCCTGGATGACCCTCTGCAGCCGATTCTTCACTCTACTTCCATCTGGTCGCACACACACGACACTAAGATGTGAACAAGCACGTTTTATCCCTTCTGCCATCATGGTGCCAGTCTCAATAACAAACAATGTATTCTGTATAAATCCATTTATATTGTATGTAAATGTATCCATGTTTGCAATACATTTATACATATACGCATACATCCACTCACTTTTCTACAACTTCACTACAACCACTACAGTACTACAGTACAACTACTGTCATTAAACAAACAGTGCTGCGTTGTATTACACAACCCTGTCCAGGAAATATATTTGCATACACACACCACTGTTCAGATACACAATACCATGGGCCAATTTACATCCAAAATTGCAGTATGTTTTTGCTGAAAACAAACAAACCAAAAGTTGCATACTCGTATACTACAGTTTTGACTAACTGTACAGAAGTAATTAACAGCCTCTTTCAATCTAGCGCCTCATTAATCTTCGCTGGAACAATGGGTCACGGAAAACACAAACAAACAGCTGTCTGTTCTGTCTGAACCCATAGATCTGATTCAGTTGGAGATGTACAGCGTGTTCTTGTATTTTCAGAAACCCTCAGCACTTCCTCCTCAAGCCTGTGCTCTCTGTACCATGATGTTATTGTATGTACGCCTACAGACTTTCAAAGAGATGACTGACTTGATTAGTTTTAGCAAGCGAGAAAAAACTATTTTGCAAAGCAGCCTTTTTTATTTTCACATTTCAGTCGACTCTCAATGTATTGAAGCTGTCTTATCAATCACAGCTGTGGGGTTTTCATGTTTGTTGTTGTTATTGTTGGTGTCTGAGGACACAATAGAGAGGAAGCTTGATAATATCAACAAATCAGGGGTAAATATGAACACAAAATTCAGGCAAACACAAACCAGTCAAACACAACCACAGGCTGTTTGTCAGACAGGTTTATGGCCTGTCCACTTGACAAACAGGCAGCCTATAGAGTGGAGCAGTGGGGGAGGGGTCCCAACAACAACACATGCCATGATGTAACGCCACAGTATTTAAAGAGACGGCTCTCTTCCTCACACTACTGCTTCTTCTCCATTCTGATTCATTTGGACATTGTCGCTCGGAGAGGCATTTCACCAGGCATCTTAACTTCCACCAATCAAATCACGGTACAACCAAAATCTTGAAAATGTCTGTTTTCTTGCCATATTTGTAGTATACTGTTCCACTGCTATTGTTTTTTTGATTTTATTTCAGTCTTTTCCAGGATTTGGAGTATGATTTTAAGGCTCATCATTTCTGAAAAAACTTCTATGGAAAAAAAAGGAAACCAATTTGCAGCTGGGACAAAATTCAGCCAGAGGGACACCTTTAGAGAATCCTGATCTCCAATGTTTCTGTGCTAAATTGATCCAGTAAAGGTAAGAATTACTCAGCAAAATTCAGATTTCAAAATGACATGTAGAATGAGAGAAGCTATTTGTTTGTGCTATTGAATTCGCAAAGTGTTTTTAACACACGATGGTCTTTCCCTGTTTTCACAGAATACTCTGAACAGCTGTCTTTCATGTAGCATCACTACAACCTGCTTTCTGCTTCCTCCAGCGTTTACATAAAATACATTCATTTTTTTAATGGAATGTGTTT
Organism: Chaetodon trifascialis; assembly: GCF_039877785.1. Lineage (NCBI taxonomy): Eukaryota > Metazoa > Chordata > Actinopteri > Chaetodontiformes > Chaetodontidae > Chaetodon > Chaetodon trifascialis. The sequence goes on along the minus strand of NC_092071.1, from coordinate 16,204,376 downwards.
TGGGATCTCTCTATTTCAGAAATTGGAGGAGCTTCTTGTCTTGTCCACATTAATAAGCTGCTCTTCAATCCTTCTATTGATCAAAATAATTCTGGAAAATGGTTGGATTTGGACCTGCGGACGTTCCTCCGTCAGCGGCAGTGAAGTTTGTAGGAGCAGGGACTGCGGCCTGCATCGCTGACCTGCTCACCTTTCCCCTGGACACAGCCAAAGTGCGGCTGCAGGTAAAAAAGCCTTTTACGAATATTAAACTTCCCATCAACATATCAAATTCTGATATTGCACATATGTAAATACACTATGTATAAACTGTAGGTTTAGTCAACATTAAACAAATAGAGTGGGTCCATAAAGCACTTTATGCATTACTTAGTGTCTTTACACCTGAAGAAGCTACACTGAAGTCCTCCATCATCTCTTATCCTTGCTTATCATGCTTTTACCCTGCACAGATCCAAGGAGAGGCACGAGCTTCAGCAGCTACAGGGAAAGAGTCTGCAGTGAAGTATCGTGGAGTGTTTGGCACCATCACCACCATGGTGCGCACAGAGGGGCCCAGGAGTCTTTACAGTGGACTGGTGGCAGGACTGCAGAGGCAGATGAGCTTCGCCTCTGTCCGCATTGGTCTCTACGACTCTGTGAAACAGTTCTACACTAAAGGCTCTGATCGTGAGTATCTATGAATGTCTTCTAATTATCTATCATTTGGGAGATCTGCACCAACCAGGCCTGACATCTCCCTCCTCTCTGGTTCAGATGCTGGTATAGGCTGTCGGTTGCTTGCAGGGTGTACTACTGGTGCCATGGCGGTTGCTTTTGCACAGCCGACAGATGTGGTGAAAGTCCGCTTCCAGGCACAGGCCAGGTCTCCTGGGCATGCCAGACGCTACTGTGGTACCATCGATGCTTACAAGACCATTGCTAAGGAAGAAGGCGTCCGTGGTCTGTGGAAAGGTGGCTTGATCTTAAGAGGATTATATAAGTGTTGGAGCATATAATTTCATTCGTTATGATCAGTCTTCTCATGTGCTTTTATATTACTGTCACGCAGGCACAGCTCCAAACATTGCACGAAACGCTATAGTTAACTGCACTGAACTGGTGACATATGATTTCATCAAGGATTCACTCCTTAGGTCCACTCCACTAACAGGTAAAACAATGGCTGCAGTACAACCTGGTGCAGAGACATGATCTCTTTGGAGCTGTAACTTTGAGCATTTACTCCACAGATAATCTGCCCTGCCACTTGGTATCAGCCTTTGGTGCAGGCCTATGCACAACTGTGATCGCCTCTCCTGTTGATGTGGTCAAGACAAGATACATGAATGCTCCTTTTGGCCAGTACAGCAGTGTCCTCAGCTGTGCTGCTGCCATGATGACCAAAGAGGGACCGTTTGCCTTTTATAAGGGGTAAGCATTGACTGCATGGACAATACAGAAATGACTGAGGATATAAATCATTTGTAGAGCAGAAGGAGGAGACCAACAGCTGTAAACTTAACTTGGACTGAGTGCAATCAATCATGTTATTTTGTTGTTTTTTTCTCTTGAGGTTCATGCCATCTTTCCTGCGCCTGGGCTCCTGGAACGTGGTGATGTTTGTAACATATGAGCAGCTGAAACGCGCCATGATGGCGGCGACTCACAACCGCACAACTGTACTGTAACCATTGCTGTCTGTCAGAGGGCTGATTCGTAGCACAGGAGTGTTGCTTAATTTTTTTTTTACTTTTTCTTGCCCGAAGTGTATATTTTTAACTCAAGTTGTGATACTCTCTCTCTCATGACCAAAATGTAACCACGTTAATCATTAGTCGTCAGACAGCAACACTCATATTAAAAGAGATCAATATTTTAAACTGAGAGCTTGTTTGATCAGATGCTTCCCCTCAGCAGAGAGCTTCTCTGGAAACTCGATGTCAAATGTAATGATGAGGTTTCCTCTCTGGGAAAGGTCCTGGGCCAGCGGCATTCCCTCTCCAGTCACCACTTTTTTGTACGCAGGGCTGGTGTGATATGACAAACAAATCGGACACAGAAAAAATGCTCACTGACGCAGCTGAAACCCAGACATGTCTCTGTTTAAGTGTACCGTTTATACAAAGCGGTTGGATTTCTTAAGTTTGTCTCTTCCTGCTCTGATGTTAATGATCAAATAATTCACTCTGAGATTAATGTGAAATGAATATAATTACAGAATTATACACGAATTCCATTTAATATTCGATTTTAATGTAGAAAAGCACTTACTGTACAATGTCATTGATGGGAATACTGAGTAGCCTGCCATCAAGTGTCTCCACATCCACAGAGAACCCAGTTAAAGCCTGTGCAAAAGGTTAAGTGTTTATTCTACTTCATTTGAATCTTTAAGTATGAGTAATAATGAAATCTAATATTCTGGCTCTCATTAACATGACTCACCATCTCCAGAGATATCTGCACCTTGTAGATCAGGTCATTGAGTTGTCGAACAAACAGAGGATGACTCTTCTGTCGCACTATGAACACAATATCTGCAGGGATGCTGTTTGGCCCCTAAAGGTAAAAGTCAGATACAGAAAGATGATTAGTCAGGCTCTTTCCTTAAAACACAGCTTAGTGTTAAAGTTGTTACTATGCACATACTTCATTTTAACCAAAATTGACTCAATCACACGAAACAAAGCAAAAGCAGCAATGGAAACCAGGGTCCTCATTACTATGCGTTTTTACTCATATAAACATATGTGAGCACCGTGAAAGTGATCTGCTGAGGCCACCTACTGGTGAAATGTAGCAGATCCAGTGGAAAGCATAACCCTTAACAACTGAATTATTAAATATACTTTGAGAATTTCCCCCAAAATATTCTTTACTCAATGATTCACGTCAAACCACTATACTCTTTTATGTTCACCTGATTCAAAAGTGTGGTCAACAGCTTGATCATGGTCCATCAAAATCATCTCAAACATGAGGCGATATAACGTGGTGCTCATGATGAAGCACACATTTGCACAAATTTGCACTGTTGCAAAATGTATATACTTAAAATCCTGCACAAAAAAAACCCCTTTTCTTCAGCTTTGGCAAAGTGCTTCTCACTCTTCATCACCTGTTACCAATCAGCCTGTTTACCTGTGGAACGTTCCAAACAGGTGTTTTTGGAGCATTCCACATCTTTCCCACTCTTTAGTTGCTCCTGTCCCAACTTGTTTGAAACATGTTGCTGCATCAGATTCAGAATAAGAATATCTTTACAAAAATCAATGAAGCTGATGAGGTAAAACATTAACATTACGTAATGAAGCCACACTGACTAAGAAATTAACTATGGGGCAACAGTTGGGTAAATCAGCACCAGGGACAGCACCACCATCCAAAAAACAGATCAAAGCACACATTTTTGCGAGAAATTTTGCACACGGCACGGAAATAAAGGACAACTGGAGACTATGACCAAAGCGTTGTTTTAACCGAAATAACTCATCCTAACCCCATACACTTAAGAACTTATGCTAAGCATAGCCAAACTGGGAAAACCATTACAAATTCAATATTATCAGCTCTCTTTCTGACCGTTCGCGCACAGGCAGCAACTGGACACAAGAAGCGGAAGAAGTAGAACAACAGCAGGTCAAATCTCCTTTACATTTTTCACCTGTCAGGACTGCAGTTCTTATTCAAACTGAAAAATAATCATACTAACTTTGATCTTTGACAAGACTGCAGAAACACTTGCATGAAATTATGAAAGGGCTTAAAAGGATGAAAAAATAACACATTATACCAACTGATGAATTCACTCACCCATCACATAACAACATGAACATCAGACTGGGTGAGCTATCAGTGACCATTATTACAGATGTCTATAGAAAACAGTTTGTGTAGCTCTTTCACCTGATCTCCCTCTTTGGAGAAAATGATTCTTGTGCCTTCCTTCCACCCAGGCTTCACATCTATAGTCAGGATCTTGTCTTTGATGCTCGATGTGTGTCCATCCTCATTCATAACCTGTTAGACCAATAAAACAAAAAGTGCATTTCAATCCCTGTGTTTGTTTGCATCTCGCTTTGATTCATTTTTTAGATCTAATGTAACCACTCCAAAGCTGCAGTAGCTGCTCTTACCCTGCGGGATATCTTAATCTTTTTTGTGCATCCATGGAAGAGATCATCCAGGGACAAGTGAAGGTCTCTCTCTATATGACAGTCCTGAGTCTTCACTAGTTGTGGCTGCAGGCCACCAAACTGAAGTGGTGCGTCATTTGTGTAGAAGTCTTGCCAAAAAAAAAAAAAAAAAAAGAGAGAAAAAAGAAAGAAAATAGAGCTCATGCAGTTAGTAAGAAGTTTAACGAAGCAGCACATTCACCGCTTGGTCTATTTTTCACACCTGCAAATGGGTTGTCGCCTCCAAAGAACTGTCTGAACGTTTTGTCTGGCTTCCCATGGTAGGCATATTTAGATGACCAAGCCCCACCGCTGCCAAACTCAGGTGGGATACCGCCCTTCAGACCCTCCTCACCAAACTTGTCATAGGTTGCCTTTTTTCGAGCTGTCACAGAGAACAGACACATTTTTATCGCTGCTGGTCTCTATGCAATAGATGCTGTCAAAATACTAACAATATAAAATATCGTTAAAAGGTGGATGATTTTTATTCAGTCAGACGATGTAGCCTTTATTAGAAAAAAGCACATGCACACTGTACATTAGCTTTACTTAGTCACATTTTAGTCAGATCACCTGTTAATAAACTAAGCTTCAAGCCTTACAGTAGTTTCCTCTCAATCTTCAGCAGCACAAACCTTTTACTTGACCATAATATTTAATTAATTCATCTTGAGACATATATAACAATAGTAGGTCTCAACATTGGAGAAAAACGACCTGAAAATGAAGATGTACCGAAAGCACTATATAACTATTGCACATTTTCCCAGCTTCTTCCTCACGTGGGATGCAGCATACGCTGATCCAGCCTGCCTGCTCTACTTACGGTCGCTCAGAACATCGTACGCTTCTCCCAGCTGACAGAACTTCTCGGCGCTTCCTCTTTCTGTGTTGCAACTAGGGTGAAACTTCAACGCAAGACGTCGATATCTACATGAGATAAACGAGGAAAACTGTGAAAATAAGCAGCACAGACTGACAGAAAACATGTCATTTCAAGGTTTAACGTCTTACTAGCTAGCTAACTCAGTGTTGATGGTTTAACAAGAACTTACGCCTGATTGACGTCTGCAGACGTTGCATTTCTGTTTATTTCCAGCGTCTTGTAGTAGTCGCTGCTCATTATGGAATTAAATCTTTAAAACTGACTTAAAGCTCAGTGTGTCCGCCCTGAACGTGGCTCTTCAAATAGCGAAGTTTTGCCAAAATTAAATCTCAAAAGCAGCGGTTGTATAGTTTGGTTTCCAGGGGAACAGCTGCTTGGGGACTCTCGCGAGACTTGCAATAATGGATGAACCAATCGTAGACCGTGGGGGAGACACACATGCTGTTATGTACTCCATCAGAGCAGTTTGAGGTAATCTATTGAGATGAATACAAACTAAAATAACTGTGGCCTCACGACTGCTACTTTTACCCAGGGCCCCTCCAAAAGACAGGGCCACAATATTAGGTAATGGTGCAGAATTCAATCAATTAATCAAATTATGTGAAACTATAAACCTAAGCTTTCAAGGCACTTTTCAATTTGGCCCTGCTACAGGTGGCTATGACTGCCCTAATATGTCCCTTAGACACTAGGTGTGAATAAGGGTTGGATTCTATTTTAATGTATCAGCTACTGTGAATGCTGGCTCTGCAGCATGGCATATTTGGGATCCATCATTACTACTCTTAGATCCACCTGTGCTTTCCCTGCACTTACAAGTCAGATTCTCTACTGTCAAATAAACCTATTAATCCAGGTCCAGCTCTTCAGGACAGATAACCAGGCTGATTACTATTTATCGGTCATTCAGTCCACATGGCTGAGTAACCAGTTAACTCCTAATAGTACAGCTACTGGTAGTGTTGTTCTAGCTCTGTGGCTCACAATGCTGAGACCCAAGCTAAAGACTTCACATAAACACATCACCTCCACAACACTCACAGTATCTTATCTTTAGTTTATAATCATAGAAAAAGCACAATGCAAATCACTGAATCCAGACCGTATAGCTGTCAATAAGACTGATGATTTTCAGCAGCGGTGACAAGTGTATTTTTATTCTTTCATTTAAAACCATTCCAGACAGAAAACGTTAAGGACAACTATACTATACAAATCAGACTCCTCCAATTCACACAAAAATTGCACGGTATTATCAGTACGATCAAATTGCCATTTACAGGTGGCAGAGGGAACAGCAGACCCTCTCTACTGATTCTGTTAAAGGCGGTCCAGATGGATGCATATTTTATTAGCGATTCAGGACTCATACCAAAAATGACGATATTAACAGCCATAAAAAAAAGGAAACATGAATCCAATGGAAATAAATATTACAAGTCATTGTGGATTAAATACACATGTAGTATAATCACTAACAAAAGATCAATGCCAAAAAAAAAAAAAAAACAAGCAAAGAAGTCTTTAAGTGTTCAGAAATCATCCCAAACTTAACTAAATAAACCCAAAGCCGAGGAGGCCCTCTACAATTAAACTCCAAAAGGCATATATCTGCATATCTAATGTTTATGGTGGGTTTTACAATTATGAATCTTAATATATTTGAAAATCCTCCTCAGACGTGATCATCAAAGACAGTTTTAATCTATGATAGCAGTAGTCTTTAGAAAAAAAAAACAAACAAAAAAAACAACAACAAAAATTAAGGATCTATCCAAATAAAAAGGTAATAGAAAATGGAAGCCAGGGTAAAAATATTCCATCTCAAGGGTCAAGAGTGGGCAGAGAGGAAGGACGGTAATGTGGATGGTGTCGTGATAGTGTTGTTCTTGTAGTAGGTGTTGTGTTGGTGCTGGTCTCACACTGTGCAGTGCTGTGTCTGGTCTTGTCATGCTGGAGGATGTTAGGGAGACGAGTGACTCTGCTGGTGCGGAGACTGAAATGAGCTCACGTCCACATCCAGCTGCATCGTGGGTGTATACAGTACACACGTCAACACTGACATGTGCCAACTGCCTTACTTCAACACAACTCTGCAACTGTTTCCATGTACTATTCTACACAGTTAAAGAACAGTTCATGAAGTTCACCGCCAATTGATCACAAAAGCACAAATTATGTTAACCGACAAATGCACCAAAACATCCACATTGTGCTTACTAAGCTTAAAGCAATGTTCAACTTTTTAAAGAATATCCTCACACATACTTTGATTTGAGGTCTTAAACACACATTTTCTTTCTTTCAGTTTGGTACAAACAGTCATCTTTAGACACAAACTGGCTGTGACTCACTGCTCTTTGGCCATCTTTGTCTTTTTGAAATGACAGAACAGGAGTCCAGTAAGCCTTGAATACTGTTTCAATGCATGTATGTTACAGTGCAAATATTCAATTAAGTGATTTATGACTTTGAGAGATGAGAGAGCAGGTTTCCACTGAGGTGAGGATAACGGACGTAGTGTTCTCTTTCAGGCTGGGGAACAGAGGCGGGTGCAGTGAAGGGTACAGATACAGAAAAACCGACTGGATTTGAGCAAAAGTCGGTAAGAGAAACATTTAGCAATGACATAAGCGGGCATTAGCACGAACAGCCTCCTTCACTGGCAGGTACCTCCGGTGGCTTCTCCAGCTTAATGTCTATCACTGAAGGGTTTAGGAGTTAAGGAACATCACAAAATGGGAAAAATGCAACCTGTCATGTAGGTACAAGACTCGTTGATAGAGGTGAACACAACTGCTTTTAAGGCTTAAATTATTAGAGCTACAACTTTCAAGTTTTGGACAGAATTGCTTGACATTTTGTTTTCTACTGCAGGATATGACAAGGTACAGAGCCAAATGATGATCTGTATCCAAATTTAATCCAGGGTTACCATACAAACCATCAGCCACTGTGTCAGCTCGCAGTTTTATGACAACCCTCACCCACTACGCTTCCAAACAAATGGTACTCTGTGAAGAAAGGTCCTGTTTTATGTTCCTTTGATGCGACATTAAACCCTGCAGGGATCATTTGTAAAAGGTGTAAAAATGGAAAACTGTTAATGTATCACAGAAATTCTTGAATTTCCTTGTGGATATACACCTTTTACAAGTTCTTAAGCCATACTTACTAACATACATACAAACTCAGGTTGTCAGATTAACTCTTATTTGAGGGGCTGAATACTAACTACAGAGTTCTGACTTTTTTGACACCTTATTTTGGGAAATATAAGCATGGATTTCCTACAAAACCCAGTTTTCCCATTTCACAAAACACAGCGAGGTTTGTTATGAAATTTGCCTAAATAAAATATTCTCAAACTGGCTATAAACTATGTGATCAAAGAGCACATAGTGTGTCAGTCAGTACCAAAAAAATTCTAGGGCTCAGTACTCAGCCCTGCACGTCATCCATTTCAGAGTACGCTCACACACAGTGAGAGGTGGCTAATGTTACAGACGGGGCTGGGTACCGAAACACTACGTTGTTATCGCCAGCTGCTTATCTGCACAGATAATTAAGTAAAGTCTGTGGTGCTTGTTAGCTAGCAAGTAGTGCTAACCTGCATCTGGCTCATCCTCTCCTCACCACCATGGCGGAGAATGTTTCTGATGGCAACCGTGGTGTTTGTTACAGACCCACAGGTAAAAGCAGAAGTTGAGAGGTGGATGGTTGTCAGACCTGGGTTAGCTGCTCTTTAACACAGAAAAAGTAAGAGGATTCACTCTCCTACTATTTCTCAATACTACAAAAGTAATGTTAGATTGGGCAGACTTGGATGAGACAATGGTGTAATGCTGCCCTCTACTGTTAATTAGGTTTCTCCATCTGCTCCCAGGTCATTGAACAGCTTTCCTCTGAGGTGACTAATTGTACTGGAATGTGTAATGCAATTTTATAAAATTAGTATTGCAAAAAACTTTAAGGAATTGGTATCAGTTGAGTTGAGTTGAGTTGAGTGACTGATGATTTTAATCCATTTTATTCCATTTATATCCAAGCTGACTGCAGCCTAGAGGAGTATTTTATGATCTAAAACCACCTTTTCCATAGAGTACTTATGTAAGATTAAACCCAGTAAAATAGTCCAGAGATGGAGCACAATATGTCGCCTTACTGGTAAAATAAATCAAAAGGGACACTTGGGTTAAACAACATTAACTAGATGTCACAGTGCTGCCCGAGAACTTCCTTCTGGCAGGGCTAATCTGTAAGAGAGCAAAGAGACCTCCTGACCCTCTTCTGTCATGTCAGACACACACACTGACATGTCCACAAAGGATACTGTCCTCTCTACTCTTGTCCTGTGTAGTATCCATGCCAGGGAGGGCGGCTGCCACACGACGGAAGAGCTGGAGGGAAAGAGAACCAGATGTATTCTCTCAGACAAGGAAATATACCCAGAAGCATGACAAAAACACAAGATGAAATCAAGATAAGGTGCTGTGTATGTTCCCATAACATGATTTAGCAGGTTCACTTGAAGCTCGCGCAGAGAAAGACGCCAACCACAGCTTTTCCAAATGTGATTTGAATTTAGCAGCATGTGTTCGAGCGACTGCGAGGCCATGTTTGTTCACTGCAGAAGTGGCTTGAAAAGAGGGTGTAATTATGCCTTACTGAGACCTTCCATTGATAGAGCTTGGAGCACTTTAAGTGACCGATGGATTCAGTGAATTTTGAAGAGATAATGGTGAATGTATGACGATGCTCAACATGCCCACACCCGAATAAACAGCATCACATAGATTTAAATTGAAACACATGCAGATTTCACAGCAGATCTACTGCCACTGTGCCGATCAGTGGAGTGGGAGAGTGCTGGTTTGCAAACCCTGGCCCACCTCTAGAGCTGTATGGTCAAAGGTTGGCCATTACCAATCATTGCTTCTAGCAGGTGGGAGAGAGCTTGGGAAAAAAAAATCCACACACCTCACTTTCCACCAGGGGAAGTGGGCGTTTAAATCTTTATGCACGCATGCGTGTGTGGAATAGGAGGCGATCAGAAGAGAGCACGAGCACTATGAACACACACACACAGTTGCGCACGCTCTACCTGTTTGACATTGTAGCCTGTCTTTGCACTTGTTTCAATAAACAGAACATTCATCTCTTTCGCTCTCTGTTCTCCCTCCTCTGTGGTTATCTGTCTGATGAGCCACGAGTCACCGCGCACAACACACAAACATCCACAGGTACACACACATACCACCACAGACATCGACAAGAGGACAGGGGAAAAACAAATACAGACTGTGATTATCTTGAAGTGGACTAACAAGCCGTGCCCCTTCCTGCTGCTACTGCCACCTTTGCTCAAGACCAAAAGTCGTCCAGTAGTCTTTCGGGCTATTCGTTGTCTTAGCTGAGCTCCACAGCAAGGACAGCAGGCTTTAAATTTGGACAAAAAATGAGCGATGACTCTAAGATCCAGTTGCTGGTATATTTGGAGACCTTTGGAGGTGGAGCCCAGGTGGCAGCATCTGCAGCATGGCGGCAGAGCACGGCTCACACGCACTCTTACCTGCTTTACGTTGTAGCCCGCTTTTGCACTAGTCTCAATAAACATAACATTTAGTTCTCTGGCTTTCCGCTCACCCTCTTCAATAGATACTTGCCTGTGGTAGATAAGGGGGTTAAGAGATGCACAGCGAAAGACATTACACAACTTACTTCAAGAAACAGGTGGATAAAGTGGATCACACACAGATCAAATCATTTCAAAAATCACAGCTGAAAACTATCAATCTATGTACGAGTTTAATCTGTTAAAGGTGAAAATGGAGTGTGAAAAAAGACAATCAAAGCTTTGGCATCCACGAAAGGCTGAGTAACTCAGTATTGACAGGCCAGCAGCAACAATCAATGGCTTCATTAGTATGCTCTTAAAGGAGGGAGTCCATTGACACAGAGGGAGGAGGAGGAGGGAGGAATAGATTACCTTTTGTCTGCAAGGTCTGTCTTGTTTCCCACCAACATGATAATGACATCACTTCCTCTCTCTGTCCTCACATCATCAATCCATTTTGTGGTTTGCTGGAAGGAATTGACATCTGAAAGAGAGATGAGGGAGAAGCAGGAAGCAGGAAGCAGGGCATCAGCGTTCAAGAGATAAGAAGCCTCAGCTGTGAAAAAGGGCCAGTTTGTGACAGGAAGTAGCAAGTTGTACGAATCCTGACCAAGTCCAATGGATACATTTGGAATTGGAAGATTTTTAAAATGATAAAATAATGTGTGCTTAGTAACGGTAGCGTTTAAGTGGAACTGAACGGACAGTCATTTGTTTTTGAACATTAAAAACATAGTACACATATCAGAGGACGAGGCAAATGTGGCATGTTAATAAAACATCAGAGTGCACAGGCAGTCCACCTACTTGTGATGTCATACACTACGACAGCAGCGGCAGAGTCTCTGATGTAACTTGGGATGAGGCTACGAAATCGCTCTTGCCCCGCTGTGTCCCACAACTGCAACCTGATCTGTGGGGCAGGCAGGGGGAGGGGATGGGGGGACAAATAAAAGAAGAGAAAAAAGAGGGGAAAAAAAGAAGGGATGAAAATAAAACAAGAAAAACTGAGGTCAGAAATGAGATAAGCTATGGTGGCAAAACGCAAATTCAAAGAAAAGTAAATAAATTTAGACGAATGGGAAAAGACTGAGAGAAGACAGACAGAGAGAGAGTGTCGTGCATGCAGGTAGTGAATGACCACCAGAGAGAGCGAGGTGTCTGGGCCTGGGTGGGGAAAGAAATAATCACCCTTCACTTGTCATCAGCCCTCCTCTCTTGATCAAGTAAGGTGTTTAATTTCAAAACAGGAATGAATGAACAAATAGGGGGGAGGTGGGAAAAAGAGGAAGAAAACTTGTGATAAGGGAAGAAACAAAGAAAGAGAGGGAGGACGGTCCAGGAGGTACAGCATCCAGCTCATACTTGGAAGGCAGTACAAATGTGTGTGCTAGTAACTGAAGTGTGTCAGCAATCAGTATCTGAGAGCCCCTTGATATACCGTCAGCAAAACCTTAAAGTCACTGAGCCAGTTTCTACAAATCAGGACAAAGACAAGAACACCAACAACCCCTCACTGATTAAACACCAGTAGTCACAAAAACAAAACAAACTTACTGTTCTGTCTTCAAGGTACATGGTTTTCGACAGGAAATCTATTCCTATTGTGGCCTGAAAATGGGCAACAAGTGGTTAAATATACAAAACTGTAATCCAACAGAATTTAAGAACAATATGAGCATTATCATTGGTGATAAAATCAGGTGGAGGTGTGCGTCTCACTTGGTAAGTGTTGTCGAAGCTGTCATACATGAACCTGGTGATCAGTGACGTCTTTCCCACTAAAAGCAAACAGAAACAATAAATACTGTAAGCGCAATAATCACACTCACATCAGTTTTCTAGATTAATCAGTGGGCACGTGCACATACACACACAAACCTGCAATGAAATGGATTGCCTACTGTAAGATACACACAATTGACAAATAAGAGGCAACATTAAGTTTCAATGTCAAAGTTGTGTACAGTTTATGAACAACAGATGAAGAGTCTGCCTAAAGCCTCTCCAGTAACTCCCCCTCCCCTCTGAAAGTTATTGTCCATTAATAGGTGTGGTGGTGAATCATTGGAGCCTCTGAGGAGGCTGAGGGGGTGAGGAATGTTGAGAGACAAGTTGGGTTGGGAACCAGGCTCCCCATTTATTTCCCTTTTTACATTTAATGTTTTGCCTTTACTGCCTGAACTGACCAACTTTGAGGATGTTTTTGTGCTCCATATTTATACAGGAAAACTATAATGTCATTTAACACACTCTACTACGTTTTCTAAACACGGCAGCTGTAAGTTTCAACCTTGCTGATATTCACTAGTCAAACATCACTTGTGGCACATCGGAAAGAGTCACTCGTGAGGTTGCTTTAAGCACCGGGGACAGTGCTGCCAGCCTAGCCGGACTGTTTTGCTGAGCTCGAGTTACATTATCAGTTACACTTTAGCATCAAGTGGTGACACGGCTGAAGCCAACACTGCTGTTTACTATTTTACAAAGAACCACAACTTGGCACAGACTGTTTGACAAACAAAGTCTGGTCGTCTTATCTTGGGTGGGAGTGGAAGGTGAAATTACAGGAGACAATACCTGCAGAAAAATAATTCCTGGAAAAGGAGAAACTGTAATCTTTTCTACACGACCATATCCCATTTAGATTTATTTGTCTTTATGCAAATAAAAATGTTTCGACCTTCCACACAACCTCAGAGTTCACAAATACATGAAACCAGAGAGAATGCATCAAACCTGACTACTACATACATGAATCCCACATTGCACACTACTTCTCTACTCTGCGGATGCACCGATCAGTCAGCATCAGCGCTGATACTGACATTATTAAGCAGACTGGGTATTGTCACATGGAATGAATCCACATTACAGTTTGTTCATTAATGTCACAAAACATTTAGTGTTATATTCATTGAGTCACGATGGGCTGCCAACTGTTTTTAGCGCCACAGCAGTGCCTGGCCATACAAATAAAATGATAATACTTAAAATTAATCCCACGTCTTCCATGCAGTGAAGTGCGCAGACTTTAAATGTGGGTTAAGGAGAGTACTAGTATGATAATAATATTTTGTATCAATGCATGCCTGAAGTTGAGGTATCGGGAAGTACTCTAATGGACTATACAATAAACTACTCCACGCCTTAACCTTTGAAAACAGTTGCATGATTAGTGAGTATGGATATATACTAACAGCTGCGCTGGCCTGCCTTTTCTCTTCCAGTACAAGTACACCCTGTGTTCAGCCTGGTTGGAAAAGGGGGAAATGAGTAGGGGGACTGTAGGAATGCCACTGGGCAGGTTTGGTAATTGGGCTGTACCAACTCTCCCTGTGTAATTACAGCAATATTTTTTGTGGACTTTAACTGAGATTTGTCGCATTCCTCTGAACGCACCAGTAAACACAGCTCATCTCCTGTTACTTAATCAAATTAATTGTAAAGTTAAGACGAAATACAACTGATATTACTATTCTGAAAGCAGTTTCCAGTCTAACAGCTAGTGTTACTTAAAATGTTAAGCACTCTGTTTCACCACTTCATTGACACATAAGTTTGTACTAAGGTTAGCTGCCACTGTCTCCGTTAATAGTATTTTTATCACAGCTCGCCACGCAACTTTGCTGACAAGCGAACAAATCAGCTCAGACACGTCAGAGACATGACTTATCTTATCAGGAAGAAAACGGGTTGTATTTCCATGAATCCAGCGTCTGTAAGCACTTCAGTTACGGTGTCGAAATCCAATGGCTGTACCAAGTTTAACGTTACGCGGCTAATGTTAGCTAGCTAACTGGTTCACGTTAATCACCCGACCGATCCATTAAACTCTGATGTTAGCTTCATCTCCAGCATAATATAAGTCAAATTCTAGCATCAGCTTTAGCGTCAGACTTACCACTTTGTTCCCCGAGAAAGACCAATTTAAATTTTCTTAAAGGGTTTCCGAAGTCTCCGGCCGCCGACATGACTGTATGAAGCAAACCGTGACGTTACTTTTTGGGAGCTTCCCAGCTAGCCAGCTAATGCTAGCCAACCAGCGGTTGTCAGATATTACAGGTCCGGGATCCGTAAGGTTTTAGTGGTTTGCCTACTCTCTACACGGGGCACCTGGTGAGGTTTCGTGCTCTAAAATCCTTGCTTTGAGCTTCCAGACACTTTCTGATAACTCACTTACTAGTGTGGCCAAGTTAGCATTGCTGTCACTTCTCTGACATGTCTACACCGCTACCAGCTAGCCACCCTGGCTTACTCTTCTTCTTCGTACACAAAGTTGACACTGTTTGGCATGTTAGACATATTATTATGCTGCCCTCTACTGCTGGAGAGAAAGCAGCATGATAAAGACGTGCAAGTCTGAGGCAGAGCAACGAACTATAGACTTCAACACGAAAAGACATGAATTATATTCCACCTCCATTTTATCAGTCGGATGTATAGTGTACAAACAGAATCCTAAAGGCTAAACAAAAAGAAGCAGACTGTGATTGAAGCGTGTTGTGTCTTCGGATGCCCACAAGGGGGCGTAAGTACTCACCACGGCGCCATTATATCACCTACTAAGCAACCTTTATGATAAACTCAATCATTAGCTGTCCGCGGAGCCTGATATTGAAATTATATTCTTAAGTTTGTAAGTATTGTTTTTTTTTTTTTTTTTTTCTGTAAATGCTCTATGAAGCGCAGTTCATTCTTATTGGTTAGATGCGTTTTTGAGACATAACTGTACTGTATTGATGGATATGAATTTAAAATCTAACTCACTAGATAGATAGTAGATACATACATACACAGTCAGTGTATCCTTGTGTAATCTTTGTACATTCTAGAATCTCTGTGTAAACTTCATGGATATAACACATATATAATATTAGACAGGGATGCTTAGGTTTTGATTCACCCTCACTTCACAATCTTAAGCCACCTTGTTGATGCTGAAAGAATGGCTCTTTTTGTTCACGGCAGACTGTTTTAAGACATCACTGCAATGTGTATGTACAGTCTAACACTGGCCATATTAATGCCAGGTTTTCCTGGTAAGCTTCAAGCCAACTGCCGTAATAATGTTTGTAAACACAATGAAATCACAGTTGTGGGTAACAGCCGGCCGCTGTGAAAAAGTGGAAGTCTAACTTGTTAAGTCAGACACTTTTTAAAATTTGTGTCACGCTGTAATGTTTACAGGACCCACCCTCATTCCATTGCTTATGACCCCCAACATGCTGGACAGCTGCTGTCCAGAAGGTTGAAGCCCTGCGGCAGCAGACAAGGTGACTTCATCCACTTGCTTCACCCAAACCCAGAAAACTAATGAAAATGATAAATATTGTTTTTTGACCTTGAGAAAAGAGACATGAGGATTACATGAAGATTTTAGTGCTAATGGCATTTCTAACATGTTGCATACTACATGTTTTGTATAATATATCCTACATCTGTTTCACTATTCAGCTCGACAGAAAAGCTCCATTATGATATACAATGAACTGAAACAGTATGGATCTCGCTCAGGTACTGACAAAGCTGGGGTCTAGGCTTTCTACCTGTACTAAACCACAATTCGTCATCATAATACTCAGATTTTTTAATAATCATCCCTGATTTCCATATTTTAGGCTCACAAGTGCCCTTGTGAGCATAATGTCAATCTTATATAATTTTTATAAACATATGACTTCAAATACTAGACGTGTGCAGTACATCAATGTATATTTGTGTGGGCATCTTTTTGGGATTAAACATGAGCTTAAACTGAGAAGAAATATTGTATATTTCAAAATGTTGGATCTCTACAGAATGTAATGTAAACATGTCAGATCTTACATTTGCGGTTTCTAGTGGTGGAAACACACATTTTGCTTTTTCCTACATTTGGATAACAAGTATTACACTAATATGAATTCATTTGTGTTATCACTGATGTAAATTTATATATGATGATGCGTTCAAGTGTGTGAGTACAGTATGTGTGTTTATGCATGCTTGAAGTGGCTGTTCTAGGTCACTGAAGACACACCTGCGCCTCTCTCTCACTCATGTGCCATCCAGCTCTGTACTCTTTTCTCGGTGCGCCGACCGGCTGATGCCAGCGCTTCAGCTCCTCTGTTTGCGACCCAAGCCTTGCCAAACTAGAGCCATCACTCTCTGCTGCCTGCCTCCCCTCCCTGCTCTCCTCGACAGCACTCCTACATCATATGTCCTTGGTAAGGGAAAGACCCTAAGTCCCCACTCTGAAGATGCTGATCTAACAAAATCCTCCTTTGCTCCCTGTCTCCCCCACTCAGTCTCTCTCTCTCTCTCTCTCTCTCTCTCTCACACACACACACACACACACACATACACACACACACACACACACGCAGAGGGATTTTGCGATCTATTTTCTTGTGTTTGCATGCACACAGCAAGATAGATTGATTACTAATGCACTGTAGAGGTTGTTGTGTACGGGCTGTGATCATGAATTTGCTCACCTCACTGCTGTTTTCAGGAATATAACAGCACAAGATTTGAAGGTGTTAAGGTGGTATCAATTTTTCCAAAGCAGCCTGGAGGCATGCTCCTTATTCTGCAACAAATAAGCTGTCAACTAGAAAAGCACATCATCCAAAATCAAAGACGCGTAACTAAAGGAAAGCACAGCACAAATGAATTGAACTTGTCACCTCAAGCCATGACTTCATTCTGGTGTGCTGGTCTCATGTCATGCCACTGCATCATTTACTTCTGCAAAACTTGACTCAGTCATCTTGATGGGAAAGACCTTGCTATGACTCACATCTTAGAAGATGAAACAACTTATGATTTGTGTCTCTCTTTCAGTGTCTCTTAGATGAACATACACGCGTGTGCTGCATAAGTGTGTGAGCACATTAATAACATGCCATACATCTGCCTGAATCTGTGTGCGTAATGGAGGGAGACCATCCCATTCCCACATCACCTTAATATAAATCTAATGAATGCAGCTTTCAATGTCACAGCAAAGTACAATACGCTGCTCATCTCTCCTGTGAGGGAGCGAGTGCATGGGGGCTGTAATGGAGGAGGGGGGAAATGGACAGAATGAGGAACACAAAGAGAAGAAGAGGAGAGAGGAACCGCAGAAAGGGCACGAGGGTTGGGTCAGGGTAAAATAGGTGTGTTGTCACTCCCAGGATGGTAAGATGGAGAGAGGGAGGAGATAGATGGGGATGGGTTGGAGCAGAGACTCAATTCTCCTGTAATCCTCCTCCTGGAAGCACGGGCTGGATGATGTATGACAGAGAGTGAGAAAAGAGAGGAAGAGAGCATTTGAGGAGCCTGGGAAACACCGCTGAGCTTCCAGACTGGAACAAAGGATTGCAGTGAAGACAGGGCAGAAGGCACGGCTAGA
Source organism: Chaetodon trifascialis (assembly GCF_039877785.1). Classification (NCBI taxonomy): domain Eukaryota; kingdom Metazoa; phylum Chordata; class Actinopteri; order Chaetodontiformes; family Chaetodontidae; genus Chaetodon; species Chaetodon trifascialis. The sequence continues at coordinate 16,186,329 of NC_092071.1, read as the reverse complement.
TCCCTCCTTTTCTGTGCAACCTCAGGCAGGAACAGACACAGCAGTACGGTGGGAGGCATTCTTGCAAGCATAAGTGAAGCAGCGATCAGGGTAGCAATCCAAGCACATTTACCAGAGGACGGAGGGAGGGAGGGAGGGAGGGAGGGAAGGAGGGAGAGGGAGGAGAGAGAACAGATCTATGAGAGGAAGAGGAGGAGGAGGGGGGTGGTATTGCATGCTCACAGAGTGTGACAGAGATAGAGCGGTTTCACGAGCGAGAAAGAGACAGAGAGACAGAGAGGGAGAGCACAGAGCAGAGATGGGGACTGAACACTGAGATAGAGGTAGTTGGCAAGACTGAGATCTGCACACAAACGTGAGCAAAGGAGGGGAAGGAGGAAGAGCGTGGAGGTTGAAGGAGAGCAGGAGGAGGGGGAGAGAGGGATGCAAGATGATGGAGCCCAGAAATAGGCTTCACAGGACAGCTTTTCATCCCTGCTCTCTGCGACAGACATGACTCTGGGCACTGGACTGTGCTGAAATTAGCCAGGGGGACAACACAGGACAGCAGGTCTGCAGCGCACTGCCTTGGTTCAGCCTCACTGGATGCAGCAAGGCAGCTGATTTATTACTGAGGGGCTGGGTGGCAGCGTGTTTGCGTGTGCAGCTCCAAGAGTGTGTGTGTGTGTGTGTGTGTGTGTGTGTGTGTGTGCACGCAGGTTTTTATGGGTCCTTGTAGTGCTCGGAGCTGTGGGAGCGACCATTCCTCCAGTCATAAAATGACATTCAGCAGGCAGGAGCTTTGTGTGCTGGTGTGGATCTGCAGTCCTCAATAGGAAGTGGAAGAGTGGAATTCAAAGCTGTCCTCGAGTGCAAGTGTGTGTGTGTTTCCAGTGCTGTTCGCTGAGGTGAGCCAAGGAGGATCAGCTATATGCAGTGTGTGTGTTTAGGTTAAAGTAGCAAGGGTGCTGCAAAGGCAAAGATCCTACACAATGCAAGGACGAGTGCAGAGCAGCACCGATGGCAGGCAGTGCAGGTAAAGTACAAGGAGTGCCCTGGGGGTAGGGTGGAGGACAAAGGCAGGGACAGAGGAGGAAGGGGAAGAGGAGGAAACAGCACGGGGACGGAGAGAGGCAAGTGGAAAAGAGAGGGTGATCATGGCTGTCATGCAGTGAGCTATAGCATATGCTGTAGTGCAGAGCAGAGTGGTGCGGCAGGGGGAGGACAAGCATCAGTGCACAGGGGAGGGGGAGAAGGGAAGAGGCTGAGGGAGAGGGGGGGGGGAGGCAGTCAGCTCAGCACCTCTCCACCACCAGGAAGAGAAGCACAGCGGGACAGGCCCAGGAGAAGACACTCACACACACAGTCAAAGACGCACTGACGAGAGGCCAGGTCAACGTGTAGAGGTCAAAAAGGGAGCTGGTGCGGGACGGGGGTCGGGTGAACCCCCGCTGGCCCACAGGTCCACAAGAGCGCAGGCCTGTCCTGGGAAAAAGAAGAAGAAGACGAAGAAGAAGAAGAAGAAGCAGAAGCAGAAGAAGAAGGAGTCCGCCAGAGAAAGAGGGGTCGTTCCCCCAAGTCCTGTTTCTTCTGACAGCGCTGCCACTTTTCCATCACCATGGGAGAATGGACCATTTTGGAGAGGCTGCTGGAGGCGGCTGTCCAGCAGCACTCTACCATGATCGGAAGGTAAGACACTGATCCATTTAGTGAGTTTTGTTTTGTTTTGTGTCTGTGGTTTTGTTTAGACTGTTGAGCTGAGTGATTTTACGTACAGTACATGTTATTCTGTATATACCAGTTGATGGTAACCCTATAGACACCCCCCTCCTCAGGCTTGTCCCAGTGCTCTCCTCTGTTCTACAGTCCCCCACAGTCATCACTGCCTCCCCCGTCCATTCCTCCTCCCTGCTCTCCTCACCCTTATCCTCCACACTCAACATGAGTTAAGGGATAAACTAATTGCACATAATCAATAGCAGGCTTTACTGGGCATTATAGTTAATTCAGAGAGGTTCCTGTGTTGATACTACCTAATAGCCTCACTATTGATAGATAACGCTTGATGCTGTTGGCCACAGACCAATAGGACAGAAGGAGGAGAGGGGAGTGGGAGTGAGAGGAGAGCAGAGGTGCGGAAGATGAAAGGATGGTGAGCAAGCAGGTGTGGAAGGTAGAATCAAAGGGGGAGTAAATGGCTCTGAACTCTGTCTGAACTTGAGACAGAAAATGAAAAAACAAAGCAAGTTCATGCAGTTTGTTCATTTCGGCAGACACGTCTTAGTGAAAGTCTGATTGGACCATTTCTCATACTTTGTGTGAAAATGGTTCGTGGTGGAGGGTTGAACAGATGAGCTTTTAGTTTGATTAGCAGTGGAGACATGCCATGGAGACATGCTGTAAAATCTGTGTGAAAAATGTGCTCCACATCATCTCTGTGTGGGATTAATTAAATGCAAAAGTGGAATTTTCCACCCATTAAACACAATCCAAATGTCACACTGGGATTCTCATTTGGAGAAGTGAAGAGTCAAAGTGGTTTAGCCTGGAAACCTAGATGTATGGATTTGTGATTTGAAAATTAACTTTCAGAAAATAAAGCAAAGCCACAAAGACTGCGAATTTGACTGCACCGCTGTGCTCATTAACCTGGACCTCAGGCAGTCCGCATCAAGGGCATGGCCTCACCTTCTCTCTGCTCCAGTGGCTTTTTCTAAGTGTGTGTGTGGGTGTATGTGTCTTGCTCTGGGTGCAAGTGAAAGGAGTGAGAATTGCCTTGTGCCTTTAGTGCACTGTGCACAGAGCCGTTACGCTGTATCCTTCAAAATCAGCGACACTGTAGCCGCATCAAAACGACAGAGATGATGTGAGCTGCATTATACCAGAACTTCTATTGATTAGGGATCTGAAACCATGTGCGATGAAGATTTTCCTTCCAACCAAACACTACACCAAGTCATTTCAGTGAGCTCTTCCTCTGTGGTTGAAAGTGCCTAAATCAGTGAAATCACCTGGTCTAGTCCTCAGATGGAATGAAAACCTGCATAGTCGAGCATGTTGACTTGATTTAAAGATGCATTAAGCAATTATTTGTACCATTTAATTATGACTCCCTCCTGCTTATGGGATTAGTAGTATTGCTGGTATCAGTGAGAATCTCACTTTGAAGCTCTATCCAGCTTTCAGCCATTTTCAGCTCATTGTTTTGGCTTCCGGAGCAACAAAACCAAAACAATGTCGGCTTGTGTATGACCGTTGGCAGCGAAAACAAGCTAACTGTATGCTAACTGCCCAGCGTTAAATGGCAAAGAGCCGAAGTAACTGGTGAAGAAACTTGAACGTTAAGTAAGCCAGAAAGAGACAGATATTTTTCTCGTGAGCTGGAAGACCAAACAAGGGCTAAACGCCAGTGAATACTGGGATTACATTCAACAGGTGGCCAGACAAAGGAGACCAAAGGGATGTCCGTGTTGCTCTGTTTCTGCTGGATTTGTAAGTAGGCAACTGTTTGCTAACATGTTAGCCATAACAACTTCATAAGCTAATTGCTAACTGTTGTGAACTTGTTCTGGAGTCTTTCCGCCCCCTAGTGGTCAAAAATCACTTAATGCAGCTTTAAAATCCAGTCCTGGCAGCTGAATCAGTGATCCCCTGTGAGCACAGGGGACAAAGAATGCTGAAAATTAATCTTTGGATGATTCATTGACTGTAAGCCACCTACAGTTTTTCAGAGGCACAGAAGCAACTCTCAATTTGTCTGCTACCTCTTTCAAAAGTTATAATGAACACTCTGATGATGTAATGGCTTCCCATGCTTAATTTGAGCTATTTGTTGATCATGCACTTCACTGGTTGAATATTAATAAGGGTTCCCTAAATGCTTAAAATGCATTAAGTAAAATGAGCGGTGCCTTCTCAATTTAGAATAGTCCAGAGCACCAGTTTTTGTTCTCTATATGGTAGAATCCTATAGATGAATTACCCGTTGTGTTGAAATATCCCAAATAACATGAAATTTGAGAGTTAAATGATACTATGAAGAAGTAAAAAAAAAAATCCCTCGTACAGCAGGCCCTAAGTAGTTTGTGCAATACACATCAGCTATGTGCTACTGTGCTGAATACAGTGAAATGCTCTGTAAATGATCCCTATGTGTTTTGTCTTCCCTCAGACTGTGTTTGTCCTACAAGGCTCTCTAGTTGACCCTAGGGCATTAACTGTAACATTAGCTGCTTTCCATTGAGGTTCCCTCCTTCTACTCTGCTTGTCTATACTATGCAAGTCAAGAAAGATTGTCCTTGGATTCACATTGTACAGTATTTCGTGAGTTTTTAGGCTGTAGGTCCCTGAATTTCTTTTTACCCTTGCTAAGTCGAGTTTAATGTTGTCCCTGTTAGCCAGCTTGTTTGCAGGATAAAATTTAGTGGAGAATGCGTATAGGGTTTGGTGGACAGAGGGATCCTGGGTTAGGGTGTAGCAACTTTTTGGTCTGGATCTTGGCTTTTGACAGACTCACAGGCATTTTTAGACATTAGACATGCCTAGATAATGTTAGCAATAACACAAAAAATATTAAAGATAAAGACATGATTTGTAATCTTAAGCATGTGTCTGCATGGTCAGGAAATTAATGACACTTAACATTTAAATGATCAGAATGATGTTTTTGGATGTACCAGCAAGTTGGAGAATTGTTCACCACTGGCACAATTTTGTGCTGTAAAGATGCCTCCTAGATTGTTAATGAGCAACTCCACACTAAATCACGTCTGGAGTCAAAATTGTTGCACTGACCTCTACGGGTTGAAAGGTTCAAGTCTGTTGCACCACTGACCACACCCAACAGCACAGTTGGGTGTGGTCCGGTGTGGTCTGTTGCACTTGTGAACACAACCAACTGTGATATAGTGTTGCACTGTTGTGCATTGTGAAGTCCTGCACTTCACTGGGTGTGGCCCGGAGCATGCAGCAACTGCTAGATGGCATCACATGTAGGATGTTCAGCCTATGTGTAGTTTTTATTTGACAGAGTTTGCATGTGTGCGCTTGCAGTTCATAGGATGCAGTTCCAAAGTACAGAACAGTGATGTCTCCCCAAGGCTGAAAAGTCTCCCCTGCATTAAAACTTTGGAACATGGTTGCATGTCAGTCATCTGTTTGAGTGCCAGCCCTCTCTCTTGCAATGTGAGGATGTAGTTCCACCATGAGACACTGTCAGATAGCATTGTCGGATGTCTAGACTGTCTAATCCAGCTACAATTAAGCTGTTTCTTAATTGTAGGTTTTAAGCTAACCTATGCCCCGGCATAGGATAGATAATTAGCCTAGGCATACATAACAGTGTTAAATATAGAAACGGACCAACTCTCCGCAGTGGCATAGGTTAGCTTAATTATGGTCTTTGAAAGAGACAGACAATTGAGAGTTGCTTCTGTGCCTCTGACTAACCACAGGTAGCTTGCATAATATGACTCATTCAAAGATTAATGTTGTGTATTGTGATTTCCATATGCCTGACTTCTAACTGGGCAATGTACAGTGTGTGCATGGATAACCAATGACTGTAATCATGATTACACAGTGAAAGAAATCATTGTCAAGGCTGCATTAACCTCATTCTCTCACCAAAACCAAATTTACTGTATATTCACAGTTATAATGACCCTGGGGCTTTCAGCATTAGATAACTGACAGTTTCAGTATGGCCTGTAAAGTGTCTCAGTGTATCTCACTCAATGTGTTAATTAAGGAAATTAATTACGTTTTTGCTCTGGATGGGCAGAGATTGCCTGCAAACAGGTGAAGACACAACCAGGGCTACAGATATACTTGATAAATATAATGGAAAAACAACCTCACAAAGGGTTTTGGGCTAATTTGGTCAAAATTTGTGGTGCGATTACTTCCTACAAATATGTCTTTGGAGAGACTGTTTTGTCTGACTTTCAAAGCATCATGTTGATACACAGCAACTACAGATGATCATGCTTACTAGAGACTTCTTCATGACAAGACATTTCTGTGTTGATATGCCGATGATACACTAGTGTGTTCGTGTAAAATATAACACCAGCAGCCTTGATAATGTTTGCAGTTGTTTATATATCTATCTGAAAATGCTGTACACACAATGATTAATTTACACAGACATGCATTTACACAATTCTGTAAATCAGAGATTTGCTGGCAGGTCTGGTGTAGCACTTCACAACAGAATCATGTACAAATAACCAAGTTTCTGCAATTAAAAATGTCACATTAGTTATTGGTTTACTTTTCCTTTCACCTTCTTTATTATTCTTGCTTATCAGGCTGACATTTAAACACCTTGACAATATGTACATTCTCATGCAAATAGGACATGTTTAATCCAGTGGGACAAACAGCTGCGTGTATGCTTTGCCATCCTGCCAGAATTTGTCCACACAAAACTGCAAACAGTTGAATGTGGGGAGTATTTGTTTAACACCTCAGGCCATCCCGTCGTGTGTATTTGCTGGACTGGATCAGCTTATTCCATGTGAGATGTCATTTTTCCTTCTAGATATAGTTGCGTACATGACTGGGACTGCCCTAAACACAGTATATAAAAGCCCAAATTTTCTGCCATGTACATTTTATGTGACATTTAAACATAAGTCTGTGATGCATTCCTCTACTTAAGAGCCATAAATGTGCAATATACAGGGTTAGGGTTAGGGTTAGGGTTAGGGTTGTAAAACAAATGTGTCCTACTGTGGGAGGTTGAAGCTTTTGGGTTTGAGTTTTATACCTTGCAGGTAGGAAAGGAGAAAGGAGATGTGTTGATGAATCTTCCCCTACACTGCAATGCTGTAGTGAGGTCAGTGCCAAAGACAAGTAGAGGGAAAAAAGAGGTAGAGATAATGGAGGAACTAGAGTGATGTAAGGAAGATAAAATAATAAAGGTTGCCGGATGGAGGAGAGGATGTGAGCTGCAGAGGCAGAACAAAAAGGGTAACGGGAGACAGAGGAAGGAGGAAGGAAGTTTTCCCTCTGCAGAGGTTCACTGTTGAGAATCTGTGTCAGAGCTGCTGACTGACCCTGCTGCTGAGGAAACAGTGTGCACACACAAACTGCGTCCTCTGCATTGATGAGGATTTCTAAAAATACTCAAGACCTCTGCTTTCATTAATTTCACATTCATCTGAATGTAATGTTCTTACTGTAGCACTTGTCACAGGTGAGGTCCCTGCAATCCGGAGAGAAATTACATGCAGTATTCACCATCTATGCAAACACAGCGATGCAGGTTTGGCTGAATAAACTGCAGCCTTAATAAGAGGCAGAAGCTGTCTGTAATTGAAGCAAATGGACCCACTGTGTATTTTGCATTACTGTACATTTCATACATTGAATTTGAGTCTGAATAAAAGTTCTTTTGAGAAGAGAATTTGGTTCATATTTCATTTATGCACTCTATAGTAAACTTCTGTATCCATTTACCTTTTATTTGCTTTTTAGCTATTATTTCACATCTATCACTCCCCACTATAAATACTATAAATACATGTCAAGGCATTCATTAAAAATTTATGCAGATTTTACCAGCCTTTTAATGTAATGGACAAAGTGGTGTATGAAATACCTTGTTGCTCTGCAACTCTGTTTATATGGTAAAAAACAAAACAAAACCCAGCACTTTAGTGGATGGTCTTGAAAGGTTTGATGAAACCAAATATATATTGCCATCCTTGTTGTCTCTAAAAGCAAAATAGGGTCTGCCTCCTCACCCCTAAATTCTGCACTTCTGTAGCTTTGGTGCACGTATTTGTGTTCTCTAAATAGGTCAGGATATCCACAGGAAGGAGGTACCCTACTTTAAGAAGGGCACCCTACTTCTCCCAAAATAATTTGAGATGTAGGAAAGCTTTGCTTTAATTGAGGGCATCGTTCTGTCTAATAGTGGACCAGGATATATTTCATGTATCATTAATAACAGGCGTGCGGGATAAAATCTATACCATCTGGGAAGATTGTGCTGCAAAGAAAAACAGTGGAAGCAATATTTCAGCCTTTGACAGGATTAGTAATCCATCATCCTGTGGCAAGGAGCGGGAATGTCTTTCAAATTAAACCATTTTTCTGCACATCTAGAGTTGTCATTAGTTTATTTGTGCAGCAATCCCCGATGTTGAATGCTATCGATTATACTGTTCGACAGGGGGATTTTGCCAGTAAAGCTGAGTTCAGCTTCCATTCAGCGCAGGCTATTATTCATTTCAGCAACACATCGATGGTGTGCGTATGAGCTTTACCGGGCGTATAATGTTTCCCTATACGTAGCCAAAGTGTTCTTAATAGCAGCGATTTTCTCACAAGTGTGAGAATTCCTTAATTGGGTTTCAGAACTTGTTACAGGCTGTGAGCCCACTGTTAGATAACAAAAACCCTGAAAAAGCCAGAAGTGAGACCGTTGTTATGTTCCTTCAGTATTTACTGTATTTATATTAAGGGGCATCAGTTTTTGATCATAGAGGCAGCTGCAAGTAGGCTGCACTGGGATTGGATTGTAAACAGGTGTAATTTGCAATAAAGATGTATCCAACAAATATCAATGTGTTAGTCTTAGAAATTTATGATAACCCTGTCTGCATATTGAGTTATTGAATATTTAAGATATAGCGCAGTCAAACTTTGATGATCTGTGCGTTTGTTGTAATTGACTAATAGATCCATGTATCAGAGAGTCAAATGCACTGATTAATATGAACTTTATTTAATTCAGATTAAAATACAGAGAATGTAAGGCAAGTTATCGATTACATTTTCCTTAATTTTGTATTCAAATGAAAAAAAAATCTATTTCAAATTGACATAGTAGTTCATTAATGTGCACTTTTAATTACAAACAGTTGTCCTCATCATGTTAGTGCATGACTACAGTAAGGTCTTACATGAAGGAAGTGCAGTATTTACAGTTGCCTGAATGTATTTTTTCTATCAGTGACGCATGTTTTCTTTACAGTGTGGTTTGGTTTGTAGTGTACATTAAAAGATCCCTGATTGACATTTGCACTGCGTCACTCCACATGAAGAGAGAAAAGCAGGCTGGGTGGCAAATTAAATGAAAGTTATGATGGAATTAAAAGTATCAAACTCAGTTTATGGTGCAACGCAGCAATTCACAGCCAGGAAGGAAGTTTTAGGAACAATTATCAGTGACAGCCAGGCGGCATCACGTTGGCGGAAATATGAATAATCTGCCAGGATGTTTGCAAAAGCCACAAGGACAAGCAGGTGTTGTTAAACAGAGCTGGTTGTCTTAAGTGATGTTCACTCTCGGATTAAGACAAACTTCAGTCAGCTCTGGATGTTTTTGCATGAATCTGCATGTCATTACAGCAGCAACAACACAGCTTACCTTCCCTCTACTGTGGGTCATGCTGCAGAAATAATCATTTTTAAGTCAATCAATGATTCATAGTAATCAACCCTTGGCGAGTCAGCAGTTCTTTAGTGTCTTTTAGCTCATTGTTTTGGTTTGACAGCCCGCCACTTTTCTGTTTTGATTCGCTCTTCATCAGCACTTATCGAGCAGGAAGCTGTTCTGTACACTTCCTGTCCAGACCCAAGTGACAGACAGACAAAGTAAATGGTTAGCTGGTGAATACAGTTTAGAACACAGTTTGTGGAGGACAAAAAGTGAGCTAAAAGGAAGGTGAATGTTGGAGTTCCGTTTGTCATGTTTCATGAAACAGCAGTCCAGTTAATGCTTATGTTGCTCTGCGTTTGCTGAATGTGTAAATAGGCAACGGTTGGATAACACGCTCACCAGACCAGCTTTATAAGGTGATTATATGTCAGTGTTATGTTTACAGCTTGGCCCCTTATAGCCCCCGGCAAAAAATGATTAATAGTGCTTCTAAGCTACACAAGTAACTGTACTGCTTCACAGTTTTATTGAAAGCCTCACTCCTTCACAAACCAATCACACTGTCAAATCAGCATTTGTATGCACACGAGCTCCTGCAGCCTGTTACACCAGCTGAGTGTAAGTTCAAACTTAGCCCGCTTAAAACATAAACTATTATTTTGTTGTTATTTCTGTATTATTGAAATGAAAGCTGCTGCATAGATACGCTATAACATAATTCTAAGTGACAAACAGTTACATGGGGTAGAAGTAAATCAGTGTCACAGAATTCTGCTCACTGATGGTAAAACAGCAGTTTTACATTATGGGTTTTTTTTTCATTAATTACATGCCATCGTGCAACATAATACTCCAGTAGAGACCTACAGTAATGTAGCTACTGACTACAATGTGCTACAATTAGTACAAAACGTTAATATTGTCTGAGAAATTAGGGAATTGAATTGCTGATAAACTCTTCAGCTGTGAAATGAAAACACCAATATGTGAAATTTGTGGCTGCTGTCATTAATTCTTGAGCAAAGATCTACTTCATTTATTGCTCGTATTGAAGACTTTTTCTTATTCTCAGCTGAAATAGTCTAATTTTCCAAACTGGTGTGAAATCAGTTTTATTTTTTAGTGTCATAACATGAAAATCGATCAACCAGGTACTGAATGCGACACAGTAGTTGCTTTTCTTTAATCATTTGTTACAGAATTACTGAAATAGTATCTTAATTGATATCTGACATATTGCACAAACAATACATTGTGATATGAGCAGATTTCTTGAGAAGCTTCTTTCATAACAAAAACAACTATAAACATTTCATGTTCACGTCAGGTCAGATTTCTTTCTACATCCTTGAATCCTCCATCTTTCACTCTGTTCTACACAAGCTGGCCAAGTGGGGCAATGCCTAGTCAGCCGAGTCAGTGACCATTATGACTGAGGAGGTGAAGCCATGCCATGTCGGCCCCATGTGCTTCTGGTTAACTGCTAGCTATATGAATACATTAAGAAATGTGAAAACTGCACAGGCAGACTGATACACTTATTTCCTTTAGAATCAAATTATATTTATGAGAGCAGTTTTGCACTCTTTAAAGCCCACATCATGCAACTTGTTAATGTCTTAATAAATCCACAACAGCCCCAGCAGTGAGGTTATTTCCAGTTAGCCACAACTGGAAAATGCAGATGTTTCCTATAAAAAGGTTTGTAGCACATCTGCCAGGGAGCTGAGGAACATGTAATGTGTATTCTCATAAATTCAGGTGGCTTCCACTGACACTCATCCTTGCATCATATAAGCTCATCTGACAAATCTGTGCTCAGTTTGCTGCGCTGCCACTGTGATAGAAAGGCATTGGGGGAAATCTACCTTAAAACTCTGACAAAAATGCTGCAGCTTGAATTTCTGGACCCTTTGCTGTTGTTCTTTTGCTTTCTAACAGATAACTTGGCAAATATGATGTAAAAGCACAGTAGAACACAGCTCCGGTTAATCTTAAAAAAAATGTCAACTCTGTAAACAGGACATATTGGGCTTTGTTATCGGTCCGTTAGAATCAAAGAGAAAGGGATTTTCTCTTGTCTCAGCATTAACTATCCTCATTGCAGGGCTGGCAGAGATGCAGCTGACACTTGTCCTCATAAGACCAGATTGCAGCGCAGCCAAATCCCTTCACTTGAAAATATATTTCCTGCAGCTCCACCTAAAATAAAGGTGCCTGCAAACACATTTGTCTAAAACTTTGTATTTGACTTTGAATTTAAACTCATCCTCTGCTTTTATTTTTATATTTGTGTTGATTATGTCGAGCCTGTCATTGCGCCAAACACTATATAGCCGCAGTGTGATTTATGGAGTATTCTTAGATCGCATATTGATGCAATCAGCAGAATGTGCTGGAACCAAAGGGAAATGCTGATACCATTCATCTGACGGTTTTTAACTTTCAGATTATTTTAGAGAGAAATAATATTGCATAATGTTCGCCTCCCTTAGCTTGAATTGAGATGAAAAGATCATTTTTATGATGAAAGGGTAATTCTGGATGGCTTATTAAAGACAAACGGGACGGAGGAAGGCTGCATCTGGTGTGCACTGCATCATCACCACGCATGGTTAGGCTGCACAGTGACTTAATAGAAAAGTTGTCTGTGGAATATCTTCAAACATAATATCCTCCCGCTTTGGGCGATGGTTGTGTTTCCCATTTGTTTCAGCATCGGAGGTTTGCTTAAAAAAAAAAAAAAGGAACCTTTTGCATCTGAAGATTTCAGCAATTTCTGCTATTTTAATCTGAAGGTATCATCGTAATTCAAATCCAGTTAAAGTCTATCTCAGCCGAGGTATAATTGATGCAGTTACCTGTAGAGTCTCCCCCAATTAACTTTCTCTGTTTCCTCCTCTATTCCTGAAAAGCAGCTGGAAGCCATTTCCTTCAGAGTTGTTGAATTAGCGAGTGAGATAATCACATGTCTACACGTTGACTCTGTGTTGTGGTGCAAAGGGAGCGAAATAAAAGGCCTTTATGATTTTGGACTAAAATCACAAGCCATTTATTTTTTATACTCTCAGTAAAATATCACTGATATGTATTTTTAAGAGGAGGTTAGAAGCAAGTGAACCACTGCAGCTGAAGGCACAAGAGTTTAGCTTATATTAATGTATTCGTCACACCGACTCGCAGAGGTACCGCAGGCAGTCGTGCACGTCTGCCAGATATGTGGGCAAGACCTAAAACTATTAAAACAGTTTGAGAGGGGAATAGTGGATGAGGGGCGGGTGGAAAGAAATGTCTGCACTCTGATAATTAAGCTGCCTAATTTCTATGCCTGGTAAGGTCTTTATTCATTATGTGCTGCCATCAGCAATCAGTGGAGCTTATTATTGAGGGTGTATGGGCAGGAAGAATATTTTTACTCAGGGTCCCTCTGCAGATAACACTGCACTTCACCAAGACTGTCTGTGTACCCACAGTTCATGTGCAGATATACACATTTACATGTTTGCTACTCTTGACTCATGTACAGGAAAGGGTCATTTATATATGCAATATATGTATGTGCGTGTGAGGTGTGTGTGTGTGTGTGTGTGTGTGTGTGTGTGTGTGTGTGTGTGTGTGTGTGTGTGTGTGTGTGTGTTTACCAATCCATCTGCTGCTGCACTCGAGGCAATTGTTGTCCCTGGAGGCTGGCGGCAGCAGCTGCTGTATGAGTGAACGTATGTGTGTGTGTGTGTGTGTGTGTGTGTGTGTGTGTGTGTGTGTGTGTGTGTGTGTGTGTGTGTGTGTGTGCGAAAGCCTCTGGGAAAGACAGAGTCTGCACGTCCAGCCGACACACCAGCTGACGAGCAGCTTTACCATACACACAATCTTACAGGTCAGTCAGCTGCCTACAGATCAGTTTGTATAGATTCCCTGCAGTGAAGTATCACGTCCTTAACGACCTTCGTGTTAGCTGGTCTGTGCAACCAGCTATCAGTGATGCAGCACGAGAAAATGAAAATTGTCACACGTGAGCCCGATCCAGGAATACAGACAGATTCAATCTTATTAAATTTCTGGCACAGGGTTTGGGGTTTAGAAAGTCTCCAAAAATGTGATGATTAGTTTTTGCTGAAGGAGGGTCCTCTGGGAAGTGAGCAGCTTAATGAGAGGATGAGGGATGACTGGTAGGAACTATTGGTTAAAGAAACCATGTGATAGAAAACCTGAAAATAGCACCTTTTCTTTTTAATGTATTTCTTTTCGAATTAACTCAGCGAGAGGCTTTAATTTTATATTCTGTCCTCAGGTTTGAGTCGCTAAAAATATGTCAAATCCTTTTCATCATTTATGGTGGATATTGAATATTCTGCAGGTTCAGGCATCTGAGCTGTCCTGCCCAATCTGCTCTAACGCATAGTATTGGCTCGTTACTCTGCAGGACTTAAAACACTGATGTTTGCAGATAACCTTCGTCCACTGCATTCTGCTAATGCAGCAATCTGCCCCGTGCTGATTATCCTGTTATCCAGCAATAGAGCGCACACACACAAACACACACGCAGACCTGCAAACACACACAGCACAACACTCAATACTTGCGATGGCTTGACAGTTTTTTTAACAACATAAAAATGCCCAATAAACAAGTTGGACTGAAGTACTGAATTTCTGCAGTACAGTACTTAAGAAAAGTCTCACTGAGGTGATCAAAGCTGCACTGACAAAACTGTAGAACATTTCAGGACGACAGAAAAGCTTTATCCCTTGTTGTCCACATCATCTGCATTCACGAAATCCTCAGCAACTCATACATTAAGAAGATTAGCACAAAACCAGCTTTATTTAACAGACTTTTGCTTTCAGGTGGATGCAAATACATGGCAAGAAATGAACCTGTACAAGCAACATGCCTCTTGCTCATCCTTATTAGCAGTCTAGATATGTTGTTAATCTCCTCTGTCACAATCATTTATACAAATTAGATAAGAGAAATTGGATTTATATCTACCTAATTAACTTGGTACACTGGGGGGCAGATGTCCATATGTTGAAGTAAAATGTCACATTTTGGACTTTATGAGTTGATGATGAGGGTCCAGATACATCATTACTTTGGGTCTGTGTGAAGCTATGCATCACAATGAATCCTGGGGGCTCATGTAGGGAGGAGACCCAGGTTCAGTCCGCTCACCCTCAGTAGTGTCCAGCCCTCTGCAGTCTGTCTGAGCATGTTTATTTATAGTAACTTAACTTTCTTTTTACGTCACGTAGAGACAAACTGAGCAGTTGAAAGTGCTGATTTGGGGCTTTCACTTCACACAGTATCTCTTTTATGCCTCTCAACCACAAAACATTTTCAAAATAAAAAATAAAACTGTGAATTAATAATAATTTCAGTGATTTACAGGCATAGACTGTCAGTGAAAAGGGAACAAAAACAAATTGGGATAACATCACTTTCCACGTAAATAGACAGCTATAATTTACTTTCTTATGTTTTCTGCCTGCATTTGTGCTGTGATTGAATGATTATCAGAAGATTTGTCATTTTTCTTGTATTTTGCATTCCTGGAAGCTTTATACATCTAATTCCATCAAAACATCAACATGGTGTGAAACAAAGACAAAAACAAATGCATAGAAAGTCTGCAAAAATTAAGCAAAATGAACCAGGATTCTTGAAGGTGCAGGCTGCCAATGAAGAGTTTCCTGTGGATTGCAAACTGGTTATACAAAGGTGTTGTATGCATTTTAATTGTGCAGAGATTCCATACATGATCTATTGATAATAAAATCCATTCCCTCCGTTGAGTCTGAATTCGAAAAAATATTTGAGAGAAATGTCACTATGTCCAGTCTATGAGCTTGTGTCACTCTGGAGAAATGTGGATACCAGGCAGACATAGTGACATTTAGTAAATGCTATTAGGATGTAGTAATTATCACTGGCATAAGAGGAAGGAGACCTTGAATAAAAACAGAGAGTGAATGCAGACGTGCTGTTTCAATCCCTTTAAATCAACATCCAGATTCTCACACCGACACTGAACGTGAGCTAGTTTGATATTTATGTTATTTAAATGAATATTTGCATATAAATGAGCAGCGTCCAACACAGATTTCTATCTCAGCGAGCAGTATGCGTCAAATGACTCCTTGTGGTCCAGAGAACCATCAATATCAGCCCAGTGAAGGCAGATACGTCCGCCTCACAGCAAAGGATCAGAAAGTAACTGAATGTCTTCATAAATTCATAAATTATAGCTCAACCTGCATTGAACTTCTGGAAGACCAAAGGTGCAGAGAAGCTTTATTCCATTGTATTTCTGAACATACTGAAAGTCAGTGTAGCGTATACGTTCGCAGCTGCTCCGAGCACTGATGGCCGGACATGTTTGCCATTTTGCACAAGTCACACACATGGATGACTCTCCCTCTTTGTCTCTGCATCCTCATGTCTGTCTTTCTCACACAAACTAACATAGAGGCATGCACTCGCAGGTGGAGCAGGAACAGTCCTGCAGCGGCGTGCTGCTCTATTTTAAGTCTGTCGCACGCAAACACATGTAGGCCTCTACCTCTTACCTTCACCTCTGCTGTCGTGAGCTGTCACCTTGATCCCCTCATTCAAAGACATTTATTTTTTCTGTCCCCAAGGAGTATAACTTTTCAGATGTCTCTCATTATGTTAGTGCCGTGTATGTCCACACCCCTCTTCTCTCCCTCACCTTTCACTATTTTGCAGGTTGCTGTGGTAACTCGCCATGTAAGGCGGGTGTGGGCACTTTCACCTCATTAAAAAAATACACCGTGGAGTCTCATTTGGCATGTGGATAAAAACCACAGAACAAAAGCCAACTTTTCATGTGCATATTTAGATGCACAGAAATCATATCACCTTACATCACCTGAACTAAAGGCTACTGTCATACTGCCATTTATCCCTATTGTTCTAACTCACATGGGGCCAGCTCTCATCTATCTCTGTCCCTTTAGTTGCCTTGGGTGGCCCTCTTGTGCTTGGAAACAAGCTTTTATCTTTTTTCTTTTTTCAAACAATTGCCTCCCCCATGCAGGGAGCATGCACATCCACTGCACTGTGGCATAAATACCATGGAGCCCCATGATGTGCAGGCTTTCCTTGCTCATTAGAAAGAGCTGACAATGCAGCCCTAAAGCTCCAGTCCTCCTCTGCAGTGCCCATGCTGGATCGACACCACAAGATAACAGTACCGCACACAAGACTCTCAGAGGCCTTAAAAAGCAGCCGCACTGCACTCCAGATCCTCCAGCCCCTGGACACCTCTCTCTCTAACAGCAGTAATGCACTAATGATGCTCCATGGGAGCTGAATGGTTCAGCATATATAGTTCAGCACTCATTTGCTAATGATCAGCACTCATCATATGATCCTTGCTGTTTAAACAGACACATTCCTTAAAGCTCTGCAACCGCAACACTGTCTGGCCCATAATATGGTGCCTAATGCTGAGGTCACATGTACAGCAGTTTAATCAGGCAACAATAAATGGATGATGGAATACGATGAAAAGCAGGAATTAATATTGGGAAAAAATGCATTTTACATCACTGCTCCTCCAATCCATGCATAGCACTCACTGTTTAAGCATGTACGTGCAGTCACACACACTGATGTCCATGCACATCCTTGTTCCATTTCAGCTCTGCAGTGAAGCTGAGTGTGAAATCACCTGTATCAGTCTCTTATGATCAGTGAGCTCATGTGTGCATGCCATCTAGAGTGCAATACCACCATCCTACGGTGTTGTTTGTCACAGCAGCTGAGTGATAACATGTGCACACACTCACATTCATGCATGAACATCCCCACGCACACACAAACATGCATACTTAGGCACCTAGGAAGGGAAGGGGCTCATGCCTGAAAACTGTTTTCTTTCTGATGCTCTGAAATGACTTTAGGCTACCAGGTGAACATAAACAAAGCAACAGCTAGTCACCAGTTAGATTGTGTTGAACCAACAGTTAGAATCAATCTTAAACATACCTAAATATCTGAAACTCTGTGTATGAGCTCCTCACTAACTGATGTTCTCTGTCTCCTTTTCGACCCCTTCCCTTCCTGCCCTTTCTTTCTCCTTCTGTCTCTCTGCAGGATCCTGCTGACAGTGGTGGTGATTTTCCGTATTCTAATAGTAGGCATAGTGGGCGAGAAGGTGTACGAGGATGAGCAAATCATGTTCATCTGTAACACCATGCAGCCCGGCTGCAACCAGGCCTGTTATGACAAGGCCTTCCCCATCTCGCACATCCGCTACTGGGTCTTTCAGATCATCTTGGTGTGCACGCCCAGCCTGTGCTTCATCACATATTCTGTTCACCAGTCTGCTAAAGCACGTGACCGAAGCTACTCTCTCCTGCATCCTTACATGGATCACCATGGTCACGGTCACCACGGTCGCCATCATGACCATCACGCTCGCAAGCTCCACTCTCGCAACATCAACGGCATCCTGGTGCACCCTGACAGCAGTAAGGAGGATCACGACTGCCTGGAGGTAAAGGAGATCCCCAATGGGCCCCGGGGACTCCCTCAGACACACAAGAGCGCAAAAGTGCGACGGCAGGAAGGCATCTCCCGCTTCTATGTCATCCAGGTGGTGTTCCGCAACGCACTGGAGATCGGCTTCTTGGCCGGGCAGTACTTCCTGTACGGCTTCAATGTGCCAGGGATGTTTGAGTGCGATCGCTACCCATGTGTGAAGGAAGTGGAGTGTTACGTGTCTCGTCCCACAGAAAAGACCGTGTTTCTGGTCTTTATGTTTGCAGTGAGTGGCATATGTGTGCTGCTCAACCTGGCTGAGCTCAACCACCTTGGCTGGAGGAAGATAAAGACGGCCATTCGAGGGGTGCAGGCCCGAAGGAAGTCCATCTGTGAAGTGCGCAAGAAGGATGTTTCACACCTGTCCCAGGCCCCGAACCTGGGCAGGACCCAGTCCAGTGAGTCAGCCTACGTCTGACAGAGGCTTCTCTGCCTGGGGGCTCGAGGACCTCTTAAATTTTGGAGAAGAGCTTTTCCCTGGCCCAGGACCCCCAATCATTAGCGCACAAAACTCACCACTGCATTATTATTCAGGAGCACAGACAGACTCTGTGTAGTCATGATGAAGCATCAAGTCACAAAATAGAGTCTTTGACACTTCAAGAGACAAGAATCACCTTTGTAAAAAGGCAGCTGTGTTGCTGCAACAAAGCTTACACCTAAAGCTTACATGATGGAGAGTTCTGCTCTGCCTAGGTGACACTAGGTGCCTTCAAAGAACCCAACAGATCAAACTGAGCAATTACTAATGATATTAAAATACTGTAAAGATAGTCTGAGGTTGAATTATCTGAAGTTCTTCATTATTTGCCTTTGCTGTAGGTCAGAAATAATCCACTTATTTTCCAATTATGTGTGCATATGCAAGAGCTTAAGCGTGTGCATGCATACGCATGTGTGTGGGAAAAAAAGCCAATCTCTGACTTGAGTCAGAAAATTGAATGCTAAGCTAATCTGAACTACTGAGAAAGAGAGATAACGCTATTTCTCCTTGTCCATAATCTTCGAGTAAAGTCACTCGGCGGACAAACAAGCACCTTTTGAAACATGTTTGAAGAAACTTACACCAAGTCAAACCCAAAATCCAACAGCACTAAAGCTATTAGCGTAAACTGGAACACGGTGTCAGTGTATCAGGCTTTTTCTGAAAAATTGATACTATTCTTTATTTTCTATGTTGCATTAGGTGCCACTCAGACTGACATTGCCAGGGAGCATTTGTTCAAAGCGAGATACACGGTGCATTGAGGATGAGCTAGATTTACTTTCCAACACTGTGTTACGCACCGCAATGCTCCCAATGCCTGCAAGGCATGCTGTTTACTCTCATAAGCCGCTGAAAACAGTCAATAAAACTGTGCCACTGTTTCCACTTTGTTAAGTGTGATCGCTGTTTAAGGGGCTGAATGGAGTTATATAAAGATGTTTTTCAAATAAACAGGAAACTGTATTGTAGTCACAAATATTTTAACATGTAACCTCAAGCTTTTTTTCACAAGCAGATTTGGTGCCATATTTCAAAGTTACTGTACATAGAAGAGATATAATAATTACACTTAGCCTTTTCCCTATGTTGTACTGTATAGATGGGCTTCACGTGGATGGGGGAACATGGGTTTGGGTGGTAATGAAGATTAATCATAGATTGCCAGCTTTAACAATATGTATTATTAATGTGCTCTTTGTTAAGCCTTCACCCTCTAATGGAGACTATATGTTCTGAAAAGTGTTTTCCCCCTATGGACTTTGAAAAAGGCATGTTACTGAAGCATTACTAGAATGGATAGATTATGACATGTAACTTAAAAAGAGACTGTTTTATTTATTTGCATCCTGCTCCTGTGAAATGTAATCCTTAGCATGCATGAAGATGAAAAATATTAAAGAGATATGAAGATAGAATCCCGCTGTGGGAGTATTATAAGTGAATACCCGAAAGGCTCCAGAACTGAAGCAATAATAGTATATAGTATGTGAAAAAAAGAAAAACATGAATAAATTATTATGCAAACAGTGATTTTTGCCTGTGTTGTGTTTAACAAACAATTGATAATTACTGCTAGTACTACTGCTGCCATTTGACTTTTATCAGGATGCTGCGAGGTAAGGGTTAAATAACTGTATCACAGTTACACAAACTAAAGATATGCTACCACTACTGCCACTGCACTAAACTGTAAAGTGAAGGTCCTGCATTCAAAATGCAAAGAGCAGAGCACCAAAAAAATCATCAGTAAAATGTACCAGAAGCATCAAAAGTAAAAATGCTTGTTATTCAGGAAAATGTCCCCTGTGACTGTTAAATAATGTGTACGCAGCATTTTACAGTTTTAGCTCTTCACTGTGGAACACATTTTATCTACTTTACATACAGTTACACAATAGAAATGCATCACATTTAAAAGTTGATTATATGTTTTGTGTGCAAAATATCTGTCTGCAAAGTAACTGGAGCTGTCAGATCAGTGAAGAGGTGTAAATGGACAACATTTCACACTGAGATGGAGAGGAAGTAGTAAGTGGCAGGAAATGGAAATAAAAGTGAAGTACAAGTTCTTCAAAAAATGTACGTAAAGGTCCAGTGTGTAGTATTTAGAGGGATCTATTGGCAGAAATGGAATTTAATATTTGTAGCTCTTTATATCCGCAGAGGGTGTGGGTCCTCTGAGACAGGGAATTTAGCGTATTTTGATAGCCAGAGAAGGGAATAGTGAACATTCAGTTGGTTGCAACCTCACTGCTAAAATCCTACACGCTGGATCTTTAAATACAGTATGTGAGTAAATATTTTCCTTTACTTTCCACCGTTCACGGTGTAGATGGCAGTGTGGTATTATTGCAGCAGAAAACACACAGTCGCTTTACGTGCAGTATAGAATACATAAGTATACAACACAGGCTGCAGAGTACAATGCAGTGCTGTCAGCTGCACAGATTCAAAACCGGCTTTAATATGTATTATTCAACACTGAGCAATGATACAGCTCTGAGAGATACATTAATGCGCTCTCTGACTTTCTCTAGATGAATTATAGATACTGTATCCAACCTGTTCACTTCCATATCATAAAACTCCTGACTAAAGTAAATTCATCATGAAAACGATGCAAGAATATTTGCTCACTGACACTGAAAACTCCCATGTTTCTGCAGAGTGTTTACGGCAAAACACTTCTGATAGTCACACTACTGTTTCTCAGGCTCAACGTGACTCACAGGCAGGTAAGTTATTAGAGCGGACCTGATAATTCCAGTAATGAGTGAGGTTACTGACGGAGATGTGTGGGGGCGGTGAACCTTTTAGTGTTATTAAACCTTCAGTCGGTGCAGGCGTCATGTGGCTGTGTCCTGGGGAACACTGAAAGCATAGTGGGACCGGAGGAAGAGGGACAAGGGTGATGGAGAGATGTGTTAATAAAGTTGATTGTCTGATAGGATGTAAAGTAATGAATTTTGTGGTTATTCATTCACTTAAAGGCCACACCATGCTCTTATTGACATGTGTGCAGCCATGATTGACTCTCTGCTGTATGTGATACACGTTCACATTAACCAGCACCCACCAACCAAACACACACACACACACACACACACACACACACACACACACACACACACACACACACACACACACACACACACGTGCACACAGGGAAACACAGACACAGAGTCAATAAATGCCTAAACAAAAGCACTTCTGAGGATGTAGCCAGGCCGGTTGCTGTGGTGACAGGAGGCCAGTAATGATGTTAAGCACCACAGAGACTACAGTAGTGAAGGGCAGAAACAGCACTGCACCATCTCTCCTGCTGTCGCTCCACAGAAGCACGTCAGCCTGCAGAGCACACTCAGTTAGAGAAAGTTAGAAACATGCTGTGCTGTGCTTTATGCTGCAGCGCTGCATCTACAGCACAGGTCTGAGCTAAATGGCAAGTTAAATATAATTACCTGCTAAGGATATCTTAAGCTATAATGGTGACTCATAACAATTTGATGTAAGAGTGAATAATAGTGCAGGAACTATTGGTCTAGTATAATGTTTTAGCAGTTGTATTTCATTCCTTTATATCTATTATGATATTTATTTAAAATGAATACACGCTATTCAGTAAAAAAAAAATCATCCATTCAAGTTTCTGCTCATCAGGAGTTAGCACAGCAAGTTTTCCATGTTCAGAGTTAGTTTAGTGCAGTGGAAAATGTTCATGTCGCACACAGTTAGAAGAGCCTTTTCCAGCACTTACATTCAATTTATGCGCTTCATGCTCTTCTGTTAGGTCAGTCTGGGTTGTGCACAGTGATACTTTGACTGAACCGCCTACAAGAACAGATATCAAGGTATTTCTATGCTCAGGTCATAGTTATAAACAGAGCTGTCACTGAACAGCATCACACCCCCACATTTGTGCACTCATTAAGTACAGGACAAATGCATAACTACGACTTAGGAGTTGATCCTACCTGCTCAATCATGCAGTAAAGCATTGCAAATTAGGTGGTTAACTGCACTGTGTAATCACAAGGATGGTTAGGGGCGCTGCAGGTTTATGAATTTTGAATTGAGGAAAAGAAAATCACACATTAATAGGGCCCTGGCATGCGACAACAACAAATGAACAACAATAACAAGATGCCCCCTGAAGAAGGAACACAAACACGTAGCACCCTGCTGTGCAAAGTATTTTAAAACAGGCGAGTGCATGCTGTCGTCTGGAATATGGATGGACGAGCTGGCACAACCCAACAGATGAGCCATATGCTGGCTTCAGCTCAGATAAATTCCACTGGAGTGGAGTAGAGAATATAAATATTTAAACCATTTATGAGCTCTAAAATAAGCATTTTTTTAAGCGTCCTCTATACACTTCTGCCCTCTGCTATACTTTCAAGTGCTTGTTATTTTCTAGAACCATTTTTTTCTTATCTGCTCTCCAGTAAAGTGGCTGAAGTGCAGACTGAAACAAGTAAAAACTTAAATCTGATTTTATGTTGGTACAGCGTTTTTCAGTCAGCGAGTGTATAACACTGTATCAGCTTGAAACACTGAAACCTTAAAACATCAGTAAGACCAAATAAATACCTACAAAATATACAACTTAATGTTCATCTGCCATTTAGAGCTACAAAATAACACACAAACCATCAAATATTTAGCTAAATTAGAGACAAATGAGGAGAAATAACCCTGCTGTGGTGATCCTGGGGTGTATTTTGAAGTGCTCACATGTTCACCCTGCTCAGATGCATCATGAAGGATGCTCAACTGAGCTCCTTTACTCCATTCAGTCACTCTCCAAACTGCTGGCCTGCAGTATTATGACTCACAGTCAGTAGATCCCTTTCTCATGCTTTCCACAAACAGACCGTGCTGCGCTGCTCAGCAGAAACCTGCTATCTTGACGACTGTATATCAGTGTCTGCATCATTTTGTCATCTGCCACTGCTGCAAGCTTGTAATGTAAAAATCTATTTGACTGACATATTTTTGACAATGTTTTCATTGTCAGTGGAGGTGGGTGATATCGGACCCCTTGATATGTGCATTAGGATCAGTTTGCTCTCTCAGTGTTCTTCTTTTTACTCAATACTCTATGTGCACCGTCAGTGTCTTTTTCTATCATAGACTACTTTAAGACTAGGTTGGTTCTGACCAACCAGATGTGACTTATGTTTTGGTATCTTGCCAGCAGCACAATCAAGCATCTCTATTAAACTGACTCCAGTGCTGGACTGTACATGTGCAGCAGATGTGTGCTCTGTTTCTGTCGTGTCATCTTTGTGTGAGTCTTTCACTGTAATGCTTACTCTTTGTCTGACGTTGAACCTCCCTTATATAGATCAAATTGAGAAAAATAAGCATACTTTTTTTTTTTTTAACCTCTGTAAGGGTGAATAGGTGTGTCCAGATTGATTGGCGCTGACTAGCTCTGCACATGCATTCACCCTTGCATCCTCATCAAATTTTCATCTGCGCTGTGACCTACTCTCCAGAGCTGATTCATTACTATCCCAGTAATAAGACAGCACTATAGGAGAAGAATCATTTCATTATTCCTCTCCTGTGTTCTGTGGATATTTCCCTCTCTGCCTCTTCACTCATTCATAAAGCTGAAATTGGGGTTGGCTTATTCCTCTCTGGAGCCTGCTCCGCTTCTAGCCCCTCAATGTCTTGGGCCATCAATCTGTGTCAGTCTCCATTCTGTTCTCCGCAAGTAACTTGGTCTCCTGATGTGATAGCCCTGTTTGGCACAGTCTCTCTGCCCTTACTCTCTCTCTCTGTCTCCATCTGGTCCTCTCCACCTGACTCACTCCTCTCTCTTTCCACTGCTTCCTCCACCTCCACGTTCTATTCTGCCCTCCTGCCTTCATCTGACCTTCTCTGTCCGCACGCATGTAGGACCCACACTGGCTTTTCCACCTGATCTAGAGTGAATCTTGCATTGATTCCTTTTGTTTTCGGTGCAGCCTTTCCTCCTTGTTTATATCTGTCAATGCTGCTGAAGCTAAATCCAGAAGCTCAAAGCCCTTCCCCACCCTCTTCTCTCTCCTAAACTGTCTTTGACCTCAATTCCTCCCTTTTCTCTCACCACAAAAGATTTTGTTGCCTTTTTCAAAGAGAATGCTGACAGAAACCTGACATCTTCTGCCAACAGCTCACCAGCTTTTTATTATCTCCCTCTATAGCTCCGTTGATGCTGCCTTGACAGCTCACTCTCGCCGGCTGATAATCCTGGAAATATGATATATATGGCGCAGACAACATGCAAGTTTTGTCTGCTGATATTAGTATTTAAAGCTGCAACTTCTTCAATGTCCAGCCCTCTAGATCCCCTCACGACTATTATGCCATCTTATTGGATTAATTCATCTTTGGAAACTTGCTGTCCACCAGACAGATTTGGGGTATACATATCTCAAAATTACCCCGACAACAACCAACACTGCAATGAAGTCAGCTACTCAAATCTGCCTCTAATAAGGTTATTCTTGGAAATTAGAAAAATCGGAAAGTACTACAGCAAAGTTACTCCACACGTCATGTGGCCACATGCACACATATAATCATAGCCCACATATCTTTAAAGATCCTCCTTAAGATCACTGAAGTAGCCACTGCACCAATAAACTGGACACCATTGTCACTCTTGACATCACATGACACTGCTTCATTACTTGCCTGGCGATTTCAAAAGGTTGATGGCGTGAGAAGTCGTGGCTCATTTGATGCTGATTTTATTTTTTTTAATCCTGCATGGCTGTGAATTCTGCTGTCACACTGCTGCAATGGAAAGCAGGGTATGTGAATCTAATTTTACCATAGCGCTAAAAGCCTTTCAGTTGGTAGACACAGACAGTTTAACATCTCTGGAAGTAATGCTTGTAAGTGATCCCACTTTGGTCTCATTATATCATTATGGTACTGTACTTCCTACAGACTCAGTATAGACTCACACTCCTCTACCTGAGCAGAGGAGGTGTCTGCATTCATCTCATATCCCATCTCTTGAGGTTGTGATTTATAGTAAAAAGGGCACATGCGGGTTTAACACCTTCTGTTAATATACCAGCTCCTCCCTGTGGCCAAAGATAACACACAGAAGACATTTTTTCATTTTCACCAGTGCAGTGCTGAATTAGAAACACAAGGACAGAGCACCGATGTAGAGCTATTGGGGAAAGAACATACTGTATGCCCTAAATTATGCTCAAAACAGTCATCTGGACACCTGTCTCCTGATCTGTATACACATCAGAATGCACTCAGTTGCTCATGTGCCTTTGGTTCACCGTCTCTCCCTCTACACCCATCCCCCATGTGCACCTCTGCCTCCAAGATCAATAAACAGAGGTCACCTAGATTAAGTGGAAGCCTAATCTTATTTTGTAATTGCACCAGATTGCATGAAGTTGGCATCCATCAGCTGTGTGTAGTGAAGTCAAGTAGCAGAATATCTCAAGATGCAGATGTTCCCACTGCAGGTGTGACTTTGCCTCAAAATGCAATGTTTTACAAAAACCCAAGCATGCACTCACATTTCTGAAGAAGAGAGGGCACAATCATCTGATCTGTGCTCGAATGTAAACAAGACGGTACCTCATTATTGTTGTGAGTGCACACACACACACACACCATCTCCACCTTGAACATGTCCACTGCAGGACATATGCTTTTTTCAGCACAGTTGGTCCTCGTCTCATGGCATTATCAGATGGGGGAAGGTGGAGAGCAAAAGATTTATATGGACAGGGGTCACAGTTTAGAGGCTGAGTGTCAGCAGAGTGAATTGTCTGCTTAGTGGTTTGGGTCAAACTGCAACACAGCGCCTCTAAGAGGACCAAACGGCATGCTGCAGCTCCCATTTAAGAAAACAAGCCATGCAAATCCCTTTGATGTTGTTTGGTAATAATTAGATTTTAATCAAGCATGTCTACAATGTTTATTCTCTGCATTAAGGATTATTAGTCATTTCCTTGGCTAAAATGAGACAAACTGTAAATAATTCTATACTGTGGTTCCACTGAAGGTTGAAAGAAGGTTGCGCATAAAAGAGAAATTTGAACACATGTTCCCCGCTGTGTCTAACTGGTATTTTGTCCCAAATGATCAGGCACTGCTGGACCACCTGTGGTCTTAATCCAGACTTCTTCATTCATCCACATATATCTCATTATCACACCTCCCACAGCTCACTTGTATGATCTGTGGCTGTGTGCATGAAATGTCTAGATAAAGAGATGATCCTGCACACAGGCTCAAAGCATTGGCTGTTTATGAATACAGCATTGTACATGTAGTGTGAGCTTCAGACAGTGTGAGAGACCCTTTCTGTCTGTCCATCGTTTGTCCTGATGGTTGCTTTTCCATCAGACAAGACAGTGGAAGGACATGTTATTCACATGAAAGGTTCAGAATAAAGTAAAAAGGAACTGAAATAATAATAATAATACACTAGTCAGTATGTGGAGACCCAGTTTCAAGGATCTACGGCACATACAATAACATTAGCATTTAGTTTCAACCTGGCATTTGGCCACAGGAGCCATTACAGAAATATGCAAACACAATCAGGACCTCAGTCACATGCCAGATGAACGAAGGCAATACATTAGCAAAGGTTAAAAGGAGAAGCAGCATCTTTGTCCTGGCTTGCTTCCAAAAATTAAGATTTAATGATTTATTCTCTTGATAATCATGAAGTGGGCAAAGCCTCAACTAAAGAAAAACATGTACATGTTCTCTCTCTCTCTCTCTCTTTTTTTTCTTCAATATTAGCATCATGGCATTTTAAGTTGAAGGACAAACCAATTTGCCACATGTAGGGTACCTGTAATGTACATTAATCATCTTTGCACCTGATGTTCTAAAGCAATATATGTGTGTATAAATGTGTATTGTTCAGGCATTTCCATCCTTGAAGCCACGAGCTAACATGGCTAAAAATGCTATAAAGTGATCTAATGATTGTAAATGTGCTGCACTGTCACACTGAGAAACAACTTGCTGAAATTTTATTTTTGTTTTTATTCATTTATTTATTTTGACAAAGACGGCCCACTCTTCTTCGTGTATTTATAACTCGCTAAAAGTCAGAAACCTCTGAGACAGACTTTATGGAACATTAGACATTGTTTTGGGTTTTAGACTCAAAATAGGTTTGTACTTTAATTATTCAGTTTTCAACCTCATCCAGAGGCTGAAAACAACAAAAACCTGCACCGCTTCTCTCTAGCGTCCCCCTTCATGCTCAGTTACCCTTCTCCATCTGTTAAGTTTCTTTTTCTGTGTAACAACTTCAGGTTTTACACCCTGGTGACATCACAGCGTTTTGTCCACCAGGCAGCTCTTTTTCAATTAGCGGCTCTCAGCGCAGTCATCAACACCCAGCAGTGTGCATCTGAAAATAAAATGAAATCTGTAAAGTCTGCTGTCAGGACGAGGATAATATGTCAAATTGTCCTCCCATTTGAACAAGATCACATTGCATGCTGAGAGTGAATGATAAATCTGCTTTTAGCTGCTACTACACCGCAGCAGAAGCAATGATTGGCTGTCACGTCACCTGCCCCCCCTGAGCCACCAGATGCTGCTGTAGTGCACGAACAGCCTGTAGAGACTCACAGGGAGGCATAAAAAAGCTGCAAACAAGCCATATTTCTTAGTCCCTGCAAATGTAGCATTTTGGAGAGCAGATATATGAGCACAAGAACTGGTTTAACTGGTGTTAGGTGTGGCATGTCACCATCAAGTTCAAGCTGCTGATACATCTGGTTCCAGTGAGAAAAAGGCAAAGCCACAAAGGATTAATGGTTACTGTTACTGGGGACTTGACTGGAAAAAAGAAACAGTTGGGTGTGTTTTCCCCTCGCGCAGAGTTCAACCACATGTGGAATTTCTCATCTGTGTGTATTTTCGCCATTGACATGTTTGCTGGATTATTTTTACACATGTACACACACACATGTGCGCACACACACAGCTATCTGTCACCTGGTTGAACATGAGCAGTCCTACGAATAACACCCCTCTAACGCTCCATCCCACTGTGTCAACAAGTTCACTCATTTGGTAGAAATGGATCATTGCCAGTAGTGGAAGAAGGCCTCAGATCCTTTACTTAAATAAATGAGAAAAACTAATACTGCAAAACCAGACAAATTTTGAAGTGTAATAGAGGAGAAGTATTATTTTTTTTAGTACTTTCATTGGGTCAATTTTAAAAGATTAAGATAAAGAGGAACAGGGGTGATTTGTGCGATTATTTACAGGATTCACACCTGCCAGATAAAAACAGAATGGCCATGCTATTATCAGCAGTAGTAGAACCAAAGGATGAGTCTCAGTCCAGTCAAAGGGCCCACTGTTGTCCATGATTGCTCAAATATCAAAACAGAGAGCAAGTCATTGATATCCGACCAACATTTTAGTTAGCAAATTAAACAAAAATGCCAAATATTCTCTGCTTCCAGCTCCTCCCTTGTGAATGTTTGCCACAATTTCTCAGGCTTCTATGACAGTAAATTGAATATCTTTGGATTTTGGACAAAACAAGCAATGTGAATACCAATTTTTGCTCTGGACTGGAGGATTTTTATGAACATTTTTCAGTATTTTCTAACATACAAAACCAACAGTTCTGATGAAAAAATGATGGACGATGAAAATAACTATTGCTGTATAATGGTAAAGTCTAAAATATGGATTTAAAATGCCTTAAAGTCAATAACAAATCAAAGAAATCAGTGTAGTGAAATACCATACAAATTGTTACATGTATTTTCTTTTTAATGTATGCAGAAATAGATCAAGATTACTGTTCTTCTTCATTTAGTGTTACTTTGACTGATTACACAGTATACTTTGTCCTTGTAATGCAAATGAAAACAAACTCAAATCATGAATACAAAGTGATGACATTGGAAGTGAAGCTGCCATCTGGCTCCTCCTGACGCTTCATGCAGGTACAGCTTGTGTGCAGGAAAGAGGAAATATTCTACTGCAACGAAACTATGTTTAGCTTGTGACAATTATTAACCCAGATGTCATGGTGGTTAAGATCAGACTCTTGAATGATTGTCCTGCAGCTGAAAGGACATAAAACATAGCTGAGGTGAACGTGTCCCAGCGTTTCTTAACGCCTACATACTCATCACCAACGGGCACATCTGACGTCATTGTTACATCTCAAGGCCGCTCCAGGTCCTGACTTGCTCCTGCTGATGAGGATGACATGGCTGGAATGCCTCTGAGGGAGTGTCTTTGCTTGTTGTCATCATGTCACAGAAGCTTCTGTGCTGAAAATCAGATCCTTCGCACAAGGACAAAAGTCATTTCCAGTTGTCAGAATTTCCATGTTCACCTATGAAAAACTGACATGAGGCGCTCCTCTCCTCCCTCTTTATAATGTCTTGACACGAAACTCAGCAGAGAGGAGGAGATTTGCATTCCACAGCTGCTTGCTGCCTGTTTCACTTTCAAATACAAACATCACCAGTTTGAATGAAGGAATTAAGGCAATAAATAATCTCCTACATGTGCTCCACTGCTCTCTAATTACTGTAACTCCCTTCCTGTGCTCCCTCAAACTGCACTGTTCTCGAGGATTTTACTATCCCTCCCTCCTAATCCTGTCTCGTTCTTTAGTGGTGGAGGGAGAAATTTGGAGAATTCTTTTCAGTGACCACACCAAACTCTCCAGTCACATGTCCTCTTTTTCCTTCCCGGCCTTCTCCTAAATAAGGAATTACAATTTGAGTGAGGAAAAAGGGAAAGAGCAGAGGGGCGGGTCATAGAGTGAAATAAGAGGACTGGAAGGCGTATCTCTCTCTCTGTCGACGCCCTCTCTCTCCCTATTTCTGTTGAATGTGGTGAAGTCATATATTTCAGACAGGGGTGTTTGCTGTATTTATGTTGGCAGTCCTGTACAGTGCACTCTGCACTGTGTTGTAAGGAAGAAGAAGAGCGGGAATACAGCAACACAAGCCCAAGCCCACCTGCACTCACCTGAAAGCTCCTACACAAAGTAAGTAAACACTCCTCCTCTTGTTTTCTCTTGGCCTCATTCATTGTTCTCGGTTTTCTGGTTTCTCAGTCAAAAGATTTCTTTGTTGCTTTAAGCTTGTGGTAACTTTTTGCAGGAAACCTGAAAAAAGGAAGCGCAGTATCACACACCCAGCTCTCGCTCTCTGTCTCCTGCCCTCTTGCTCATGTTTGATATGCAGACCAAACGCTGGGTTAATGTTTAGTTTCAGTGTGGATTAGATGCCTTCAGGATGACCCAGCAGTCTGTACATTCTTGTGTTGTGAAATCCTGTTTCTTATCTACCTTTGCTCTCAGCACTCAGGGCATGGGCTCACGGCAGAATGTGAGGCCTAATAGCTTCAGGGAAGGATAACAGGTCCAGCCTCTGACATGTCTCTCATCAACATGTAGACAGTGCTTCCTAATAATAGGTCATTTTCTAGGTTAATATATGCTCCGAACACCAGGCTGCTGGTTCAGGATGTGGCAGTAAAACTCATGCATGTGTTTGTCACATAAGTTGTCACGTTTATGGAACACGGTAAAGTTTTACGTGCCTGCTTTGGACTGAGAGATAACTTCAAGGCTTCACGTGGTGTTTGGGCTGTTTCCCTATCTGCAGTGATACAGCTGAATTAACAGTCTGGGCCAACAGCAGGATAAAGGCAAACATGACCACAAAAAACTGTGAGAAATAACCATGTGAACTAGTTTATCTGTTTAGATCCATTGTGCTCACATCACAAAGGTTTCAGAACAACCTTTCAGCCATTCGCTGAGCTCAATCCCACTCAAATTAGGAGTAAAGATGGTATTCAATTGAATCAGGAAGTATGATGCAATAACAAAAAAGCTGAGAAACATCTTGTACCGCATGACAGCAAGCTACTATGATACTAAAGTTGAGGAATTTGGGTGGGGGATGAGAACTTAACAGGAACAAATCTGAGGAAGGCAGTTAACCCTCAAATGGGACAAAGGGGTTGATCAATGGGCGAACACAGAAGGGAGTGTTTGCTCAGAGGAGCGGTCAGGTATCAAGAGTGTGTAAAGGTAAAGCAGAGGATTAATAGAAAAGCTCACATGGATGAATAATAATAGATAAGAAATAAAAGATTAGAATGGAATCTGTACTGCAGCTGAGGCACTCTATAATGAACTACAAGACATGTAAATTTAAGAAGATAGTGGTTACATACTAAGTTGTGTGTACTAATGAGTAGATGACAATACGGATACACAGTAAAGGCTCATACATTAAAAACTGTACAATAATAATGTCACTGCCACACATTTAGACACATTACAGACACGTTCAGTTTGATGAGGAGTTTCAGAGATCGCTCATTTACTAATATTTTGATTGAAAATGACTTTGGAAAAGCACGTATGAGCAGTGCATCAAACCAGTTTACAACACTTATTTTCCATCTTTAGAAATCTCCAGAAACCTCACAGCTGTTTACTGACATCTTGGTTTTTGTGGGGGTTGTAGCTGTGACTCTATGATTACAAGATGTTCCCAGTAACTACTAATCCGCTCCCAGCTGATTCCTTAAGTGCACTGTTCTGTACACACTCTCTGCTTGAATGGTTATTATACTAGCTTGTCGTCTACTTTACAGTCACGTTAACAGTTAAATGGTCACTACGCTGAGTGGCATGACCTAATCTTTTGACATCCAATCAGAGGGTTGGCGTGTGCAGTTCAAAGATCAAAATGCAACAGAGGGTTAATCTGAAAAGGTAGACTCATTGCCTTCATCATCGTTCACTGCATGCAGAGATAAGTCCTCATGTTTTCAGCAGCTGGATGTTCTCTGGGCATGCCGGGACACCACAGATGGAACTGATTGAGAAATTAACTGCTCAAGAGTTCACATGTTTAGATATTTACTTCACCCTTGTTGCTGGTTTTGGAATAACTTAGCGGACAGGAAGATGCTTCTCCTCCACATGCTCTTATAACTACTGCAACCTCAAACAATGCACAGAGACACAAGTGTGATATGTGGCTGCCAGGGCTCCAGTGCGGGGCTGTTAGACACAAAGATGATTTGTCAAACTATCAACATGTATTGTGTAAGACTGTCAAGCCTCTCCTTTGCAAGAGATGTAATAGGTATGCCTTTGTGCCCTCAGGGGACAGATGTGGTTTATGAACCCAGTTTGCCTGTAAAAAATAACAAACAGATCTTGAACAGATGAACACAACCCATCATGGTATCTCCAGCCTTTTTGAAATGCAGCAAAAACAGTTTCTCTATGATTGCAGAACATACTCACGCCATACATTTGTGCGCATACTTGGGCAGGAGGTAAAGAAAGTAAGAGCGAGAGGATTTTCCTATCAGCTATAAACATCTCCATATGTTATCTGCTTTCTTGGAAATTCAGAAATGCCACTATGTTGTGCAACTCAGATTCAGATCTGTAAGAGCAAGAACTGCAGCGTGGCGTCTTTCATGATTTAACAGATGTGATGGAGGGTTTCTTTGTTTTTCACTTTAAGGCCATCCCCATGGTGAGCAGTGGTGTGTTGATTTGTTTTGAGTCCTGTATACACATAGCTACCTTTGTCAGGGAGGGAGGAAGGAAGTGACAGTTGAATGAGCAAACAGGATGCAGGGAGCGGGGCGGTTCTGCTGAAGCCAACAGGAAGCTCATACTGCATTAATAAGTGAGACAGGCCAACCATAATTACTTGCAGAGAACAGCAGGGTTGTAATTCTTGAAGACATTTTGCATTTTCAACTTCCATTGCGCAAAATGTCTTTGTTAAATAATGACACATGCATGGTCTGGACAGTGGAAATACAAAGGCTCAATCTGTTCTTTAATACATTAGTTAGCCATTTTAAAAATGTGCACATGCTGTTTTATAGAAAGGTGGACACACATGTACGCAATTCTGCCATCGACTCTTCATTGACTTCTTTTCCTGCTGTCTACCTGGAGCCTTAAAGGGATAGTTCAACAATTTCTGGTGGGGTGCTAGATGAGAAGGTAGATACTGCTCTCATATCTGTTTATGTAATGCAAAGCTACAGCCAGCAGCTGCTTAGCTTAGCTTAGCTTAGCTTAGCTTAGCTTAGCTTAGCATAAAGACTGGAAATAGGGGAAAACAGCCCTGTTCTGCCCAAAGGTAACAAAAGGGCTTGCAGGTTTAAAACTCCCTCACTAAAGTTGCAATGGGCAGCAATTGGAAATACACAGTGTAAAAACATCCGCCTCTCTCTCTCTGTTGCCTTGTATCACTCCACGAAGCCCTCTTACTAAACCCACAAGTTTGGACAACAGCAGAAGGAGTTGGTTACCCTGCGAAACCTCATTTGGCGTAGGGCCCAGTCTCCATGGCATGAGCCTCGCCAACACCCCGGTCCCTCTCACCAC
Source organism: Chaetodon trifascialis (assembly GCF_039877785.1). Lineage (NCBI taxonomy): Eukaryota > Metazoa > Chordata > Actinopteri > Chaetodontiformes > Chaetodontidae > Chaetodon > Chaetodon trifascialis. The sequence continues at coordinate 16,152,476 of NC_092071.1, read as the reverse complement.
AACTCAAAGACGGCCCACGCACACCCACACATACACCGCTGCCCCCCCTCATGACATCGAACAAAAGGAGGCTGAAGCTCCGTGTGGAGCTCGGATGTGTTCACACATGTGTGTTGTACTACACACCATTGTGGACAAAGGAGGTATTGGAAATGGAAATGTAATTATATTCTGCAGGATTTTCTGCCATTAAATCAGGCTTTCACTCTCACTTTATCCAGCAGTGGCACAGCGCTAAAACAAAGCGTGGAGATCTAGCTACGAGAGACTGGCCTTTCACCATCTGAAGGAACATGCACGTGCATCTGCATTGCTCAACAGCCAATAGGAACTCTCTGAAATGACCTGTGATTGACCAAAGTCTTCCATCATGGCCTACATTTACCAAAGCCTGAAAACAGGGCCAGTCTAGTTTTCCCTCAGACCACTTGAATTACAATATACTGAAAGGTTATTATGGAATTTTTGCCTAATGACGCCAAAAATAAACTGCCTACCACAGCTTTAACACATAATATCTCAGTTGTTTCATCCATACAAAAACAATTCTCAGTTTTATGGGGGATTAGACAGACTATTCTTTGGTTGGAGCAGTAACTTCCTGAATTTTAGTTATTACACTTGCAGATTTTTCAGTGATTAGAGAAACATGATGTGTTCATTTGAGAGCTTTGGACATTCTGGCTAGCAGCATTGTTATCATCAGACAGAGGCTGGTTAGCTGTTTTCCCATCCCCTTCCCAGTTAAGTTCCTTCCTTTAACCATCAGCGCTAGGATTGTTGTCAACACTTACTCTAACACGGCTTAAACCACTTTTTACTTTAACAAACCAAAGTCTGAGCAGCCAGCTGAATAAGTCAGCATCAGCCAAAGCTTTGCCACTTTTGAAAAATGTCCTGATTATGAAACTAATTTTTTTGAAGAATTTACATTTCTTACAAAAAACAGAACACGCAGCAGAAACACATTCCTGCACACATGCACGCATGAGGAAGAGAGTGATTAAAAGCATATTTGTTCTGACTGCAGGCCAGGGGCTTGAATGGGAGTGCTGTTACATCTGTTAAATATCCATATTGAAAAGGACACAATATGCTGCCAAAAGGAAAGTTTTCTTTGCTACCTGCCTATCTAACACTCACTTTCTCTCCCAACAGGATCAGCATGGCAAACAGAGGTCCTGCCTACGGTCTGACCCGTGAGGTACAGAATAAGATTGATAAGAAATACGACCCGGAACTGGAGGAAAGGCTGGTGGAGTGGATCATCGCCCAGTGCGGCCCTGGCGTCGGCCAGCCTGAGCAAGGCAAGACTGGAATCCAAAACTGGCTCAAGGATGGATGTGTGAGTGTTGGGTTTGCATACATGTTATTACAACACTGCAATTCACATTGTGTGAGTGTATTTATTGTATTTGTTATATTGTTTTTTATGTATTGAGTGTATTTAGCATGACCTGCCTTTCCTCTGTGTGTAGGTGCTATGCGAGCTCATCAATAGCCTGTATGCATCCAACAAGCCGATCAAGAACATCAAGAGCTCCAGCATGGCATTCAAGCAGATGGAACAAATATCATTGTTCCTCAAAGCTGCGGAAACCTATGGAGTCACCAAAACTGACATGTTTCAGACTGTAGACCTGTATGAAAGTAAGACAACCAGCAGAACACGTCTGTATTATTACAGATTAACAGAGTCTTGTTAAGTGTTTTGCAGATACCACAATATGAGGAGTGAGGAAGCGTGCCTCGTAGATCTACTGTGTTTGGTTTGTGCTCTGTTCATGTGAGATTGTTGCATGTCTTCAGGCAAGGACCTGGCTGCTGTCCAGAGGACCCTGATGGCTCTGGGTAGTTTGGCTGTAACAAAGAATGATGGCTGTTACAAAGGAGACCCCAACTGGTTCCATAAGTGAGTTTTTTTTCCCTTGTATGAACGAGTCTCTCTGTGGAGAGTTGGTCAAACAAAGGAGGTTTCATGTCACTGCTGAGGAAGGAGATTGTGGACTGAGAGATGTGTGCTTGTATGTGTGCAGGAAGGCCCAAGAGAACAGAAGAGACTTCACAGACGAACAGCTGAGCGAAGGCAAAAATGTCATCGGCCTGCAAATGGGGACAAATAAAGGAGCATCTCAAGCTGGAATGACTGGCTATGGACGACCAAGGCAGATCATCAACCAACCCTGAATTCGAACAGTGCCTGAGTTCTCCAAGACACTCCTTCTCCTGCCCTCAGAAAGGCCAGCGAGGACGGAGAAACTCTGACTCTTACTTTGGCCATCAGGAGAAATGTAACCTGACTGTTTTCAAGGCTAAACTGGACCAAGACAGGGACCAACAAGAACATGCACACATGCACAACACACACTTCATAATGAGCACACACACAGAGACACCTTTAGCAGTACAAGTAAACAGTTAGACCGTTTTACATAGTAAATTGTACATTCTGGTTTTTTTTTAGGATCATTGCAGTTGTTTTGCATGTTTTACATACAAATCGAATGTGCTTTACATTACTACAAACCAGATTTTAGATTTCCTCCCTTCCAGACATCCAGAAGTTTCAGTTCTTCTCAGTTCACTATAAAAATCTTGCAGAGACTTGTAACTTGCTTGAGAAAAGTAATCTATCACATTCAACATTCAGTTTGCTTATTCTTTATTTCAACGGCGACATTATTGCAGCATGCAGTCAGGACCTCTTCACAAAGCTTGACCTGTTATTGCATTCAAGGACACTCTGATGTCTGAGATTTGAGAATCTTTAATCAATGAAGCAACCAAATCAATTATCTATTTTCCTCAGTGTCCTTGGTTGCTTTTTGTTGATCTGCCAGTGTTGCTCTTCTGACAACATAGCTATCAATTCTTGATGTCAGGGTGTCCTTGAATGCACCACCAAGGAGAGTTTTGAAAAGGTTTCCTGCTAGAAACTGCAGTGCGACACAGCTACAGTGCAACTTTTAACAAAAATTAATGATGAAGAGTAAATGTATTGTTAAATGTGATAGATATTGAGTAAGTCTCATTTATTATGGACTTAGATGAACTGAAACAAGTGGCAGCCTGGATAATAAGTGTGTGCAGTGCTGTGGTTCATAATAATGTTGAGCACAAAATTTGAAGTTAATAGATTGCAGCAAGCAAATCCACCAGCACAGTCAAATATTAGTTCAGAAACTGTCTGGTTTCAAAAGGTTTTAAGGAAAACATAAGATACAGTCATGTGTGTTTTACCTATTACACAATCTGCAGTTAGATCCTCTCAGTTTACTAATTTCTGTCAATATGTTGGACCGTCTCTTTAGAGTTTAATGCATCATTTATAATGATGATTTTTGAATAAAGTCTGATTTACCTGTAAAGATGTCTCTTGTGTGATGAATAGATTAACTGAGATTGTAGCAGGCTACTTGAAATGCTACTGATCACACCCAGTGCCAAAATCACTATGCTGTTTGACTCTTCACAGCCTGGTGGCACCTGGTACACACTGAACGAGATTAACTAATGCACATAGCAACCCTTAACAAACATGTTGGAGTTTGCAGGTAACTATAGCATAAAACCAAGCCTTGTTTGCTTTAAACCTGAGCTGTAGTCCACATAGAGATAAGCAGATGTAATAAAATCTGCAAAAAAAAAAAAAAAGAAGAAGAAGGCAATCTGCCCAATCGTGGGAGGAGAAAAAACAATGGGAGGGAGTAATGATGGGTGGGGATAAAGCCTGGATTTTTCCTGACCTGGCTTTGCCTGGTTGGATGGAATGAGAGAAACAAGGGGGATTCAGAGGACTATCACTATCTCCTGCCAAGGTTTTGTTTATACTGTGTTTTTTGCTTGAGTACTGACTAAGCTGTTCAGCATGAACTGACTCAGAACAAGGCCGGAGATGGAGAAGAAAAGCAGGAAGGCGAAGACAGAAAAAGAATAAAGTTGTGTCTGATGAGACAAGGATTGTACAAAGAAACACCAGGACGTAGTTTTTTTTAACAGAGAAATGTCCAGATGGAGTCAAACAGGGGAGATTAAGGTGCTTGGGGTTAGAAGGAGTACAGGTCAAGACAGAACAGAGTTAAGAAATCAGAGCCCATTTCCAAAAAAGGAATGATCACTGCGGAGGGAGGGCAAACAAAAAGACTTCCTTTTCCCCTTCCTTTTTTCTCATGTTCACAGGAACAGAGTGTACAGAGACACAGAGGGGTAAACTGCTACATCGTCTGTCATTTGGAGACATATTCTTATGTTTTGCTTCTTTCATTTTTCATTTTTTTGTGGAATGAATTATTCCACAATAAAACATTAGAAAACTGCTCCTCTTGCATTCTTGATTGCTGTGCACATTTGAATTAAATAGATCATCCAGACTTTTTACAGCACCATACTTGCCTCTGATGGAGCGAGATCATTTGCTCTGTATAATGTCCTCAGGATTAAATGTCACCCACAAACATTCGTCTCTGTGTGACAGTGGCTGTTATCTCTGCTGTAGTTTAGATAATGATAATTGTCAAAAAGTCTTTATTATTTAAACGCTCATATTTATTTCAACACTAGCAGGCATATGTGAGCTCTTTGAGTCTCACAGTACACAACGCATCTGCCCAAGTCTATCTCAAGGGTCTGCTAACATAACATGCCAGCTTTTGTGTCCCTGCAAGACGTTTTTACACTGATTCCTTTTTACTGTTTGTCACCAGCATCCACAGCAAACAACTGTTTAGTTCAAGAAACAAAAGTACAAACAAAAGGTCATACTAATGCAGGTCAGTTAGACAACGCAGATTTGAAAGAATCACCTATTTGAATTAATATTTCACCTTTGAATTATTTATACTTATAGTCTAAATTGCATTTAATTGTCATTGAGCGCTTAAACTTCAGATATGTATCACACTGTTGCTTCATCTGCTTTGAGGAGATAGAGAAGTTGATGTGCTGAGAGATGTGATTCTCTTTATCATGAACTGTGTCAGCAGCACTGTCACACTCATGACTTTTGCTTTCTTATCTACTGACTAACTGAGCAAAGAACCTTTAGCAAATGTACTCCCTCAATCTTATCAGCTGTTATTTATTTCACTGTAGTGAAATGGAACTTGTTAATGTTTGATTATGAAGCGGTTCAGTTTGTCACAATCACTGTAACAAATCTGGGTCAAAATGGTGCCTTCACTGTCTTGTGAGAAAGCTGTGAACGATGTCAGCAGATGCCTGCTGGCTGTGGCAGATGTAGGTACTGAAGCTGGTTTGTAACAAGACGGTCACAGAGTCCTGAAAGAAGAAAACTACATTTCCCATCTTTCATGTGCAGGTGTCCTGAAGCAGGGCATTTCACTCCCTAAAGCACTGCAGTGGAGCTGCTCAGTCAAACTCTGTGCGTCTGAGGAATGAGGTTGTGTAACTATGCAAATGTGAAGTTTGTGGCGGAGCGTTCAGGTAGAACTGATAGCTCTAACTATGGAAGGCAGCTGAAATTAATGAGACTGAAAAACAGATTTGTCACATTTGAGATATCCACCAAACAAACTAAAACAAATATATCACTCCTTTTTCATCCTTATCTCACGGTCTCATTTCTACAGCTAATTGTTAGCAGAGCAGCGGCGCCCAGTGTTTTTGACACCGGAGCTTTTTTTTTTTTTTTTTCATTCTATCAGGGTTTTAATGAAAGTGTGGAAACACCAGCACAACCCCGGCCTCACTGCAGTGGAATGCACTTTGCTGCCATACAGGGGCATAACAGGGGCGACGATTAGCCTTGAGGTTAAAGAAGTGGCCTTGTGACTGGAGAGATGCCAGTCTGAATCCTCAGACTGTCTGTGAAAATGTGAATGCTGATGTCAGACCTTATCCTCCTTCAGTGTGCTGCTGAGCGAGGCAAGAAGTGGAGGTGCTCCAGTAGAGGGCTGACCTCATGATCACCCAAAGGTCATTTGACGCTCATTGAAAAATTCAGGAACCACATAATTATGCAAGTTTTCAGTTGTGTCTCAAGAGGAAGGATACGGTGTTGCACACGTGAAAACAGAGGTGGAGAACACGTACATTTTCTATCAGTGTATGTTCAATAACAGGCACATAGCAGACCCCTAATGGGTTATTTTAGGTCCACCATACAAAGTAATGCCACATAGTTTCAGGTTGAACTAAAGTAACCTGATCCAGACCTCAAGACTCAAGCAAATTAAATGGCCTTTCTGTCTGATTACCAGCCTAGAACTAATGCTGCAGTTAGTAAAGTGGGTGAGGTAGGACACTGATTAAAGCTTCTGAGTGATGTAGTGGAAAAAGATGTTGCCTTCTGCTGCAGAGACTTGGCTTCAGTCTCTGGCAGCATTCTTTCTGAGTTGGCCCTCAACACAACTGGTGAGACTGTCCTCCCAAGAAGAACGACAGCATCAACCACCCCGGCAAGTGCCCCGAAACAACGCGCTTACATCCGAGCGTCAAAGCCCTCTAGTGGCTGTAGTCATTATGTCAAGAGCAAAGGAGGAAGTCAGGTGATGCTTTTATAGAGGGAGTGTTAGGTGAACGGATCGGTCAACAAAAAATTAGACTTTAGCATGGGAGACAGTGGTTTATGTCCAGTTTCCAACTGAAACCACATTTTTATTATGGTAACCATGACAACAAGGTTCCCATAACAGTAATGAAGTAGTAATTGTATCCCAAACCACGATGTTTCCCTCACCTTACCAAAGCGCTTATTTCATCGTAAACCACAACCAAGTCATGTTTGTGCCAAGCCCTAACCAGACTAACCACAGCATTAGGTGGGTGGCAAGCCAGTGAGGGATTATATTGCAGCATTAGTGACCCCCACTGGCTGTTCTGACATGATTGGTCTATACCGCTCAGACTACAAACTAACTAACTGGAAACCAGTGCACATCTAAAACCAAACTCTTGTCCCTTCCCTTCAGAGTTTGCATTCACATGCAGATATCTGTTTATAGAGATTACTCTATTACAGACATTGTAAGTTTGAATGAAACACATCTCAGGACGAATCTCTATTTCATTTTGACAACACTAATCTTGTCTTACAATAGATGCCTTCCCATAGATGAGAAGGGAATCCAGTTTTAATTTGCTTGGGAGGCGTGTCTCCTTTGTATGAACTGTCAGGAAGAGATGTCTGGCCTGCGGCTACGAGTGACACCCCCCTTTATAAAAGTCACAATGCTTGTAAACAAACTGAAGGGCAAGGACAAATGAGTTGTGGAATGTGAGAAAACAGATAATAGATCTGCAGCGCTAAAAATCCTGCTGAGAAAAACAGACGTGTTAAGACACAGTGATTGCCTGTAGACCTAGAAAAGGCCAAAGGGTGCGTGTCCTACCGAGTATTTCACTCTGAACTACATTTAAACATCAGAAATTCAGGCATTAATTGACAGCTAAAGCAATTTTAGGCTGCTTTGTTTTGTATGCAGCAGGATAATGTCAGTCCAATGTCATTACAGTACAAAAGGCTGCAGTCAAGAAATGATGGCCCTGGGTGAAAAGCTGGAGAAATAAATAGGACGGCCTGACCTGAGACCTGAATTAGCTTTAGGACCAAGACAATTATGGAGAGGTGCAGCGCAGAAATCAATGAGAATAAATGAATTTCGATGACCTGGTCATGGCGTAGAAGGACCGTCTGGATTGCACTGTTCAAGTGAGGCAGAGACGGTATTACACAAGCCTTTATGTACAGGAGGAAAACAGCTCGCTGTGCAGCAAATTATGAACCAAACCGTTTGCAATTTTATCCCAGTAAGCTCAATTTCCTTCCAAGGTGGTTTCAAGGAGCTGCAATTTGTGGTGGACATCCTTTATGTGAAAGCAACTGTGTTTACGAAACAGAGAATCACTCTGCAGCTGCAGACTGCAGGTCCGGGGACTGCACTGATGTCACATCACACACACAGATAGAATAGACATTGCCTCCAGGCTGAGGTTATCATGAAGCCTGAATATGTGTGTGTGAATGACTCATAGGCATAAATATGGCTGATCTGGAACCACAGAGGAAGGTGCGGTGGTGTGACTGCATGTGTCGTCAGCTCTTTACATGGCTGCATTGAATGATACAAGAGTGAAGAAGGCAGGTCACAGGAGTATCAGGTACAAATGGAGGGTAATCTGAGTCAGGAAGCAGGTGTTTTCCGCCTCGAAACCTCTGGTTTGAGGCCAAATATTGAGATCTGAAAGGTGAACCCTCAGTTCAAGACTTGCAGTTAAATATTGACTTCAATCCTCAAAGCTCGAATCGAGGAAACGCTGCCTTGGTTTAAACCATCCTTCAGATTTTTTCTGTAACCTGCAAAAATCCACATTTTCATTTCAATGCCGCGGCAATTTATCACCTAATCAAGCAGTCAGGACAGTCCTGCACCTTATTGCCTGATGATAGCTGCTGCAGTGAAACTGTGACGTGCTTTTAGCAAAGCAGGAGGAGTTCTGCAGTGCAAGTGATGCAGCATTTTGGATGTATAAGAATCGTGGAACCTCTGTCAGAAACAAGTAAATAAATCATAGACACAGATCCACTTTATTGAAATTGAACTATTATAAACATAAGGGTGCAATGATTCACCAAAGAATGTGCCTCACATGTTCATTTTTGTTTGTGATTTTCATCTTTATGAAATTATTATAATCACATAGTGGATGCATTAAAACAACCACCGCCTGCCAAGGCAAAATTTGTATCAAAGGTCACCAAAGTTGAACCCCACGTGAAGAGAAGATGCAGATTTTGCTCACATTTGACCGGACCCTAAGGTCCACTCATGACAGCCCTCGCCTGGCTGATACTGGTTACTACCCCAGGCACACACAAACCTATCTCAGAGCCTGCTGCTAACAGCAGAAGCAGATTTGTGAAGTAAATACTGTCTCTGCTGCTAAGCCTCAAAACAAAAAGTCAGACTTTCATAACATCTTCTGCTTTTATCAGCTTCTTTGTTTCATTTCCTCTGAAACTCTATTACCTGATGGTGAACTGAAAACATGTGATGGATTCAAGTTTTCAACAAGAACTACATCACAAGGGCCGCAGCACATGGCACTGTCACAAATATGCACCTACAAAGCACATCTTTATGAAATCATGACGTCTGAGAGTCATCAAATCAAATTTGACTAATTCAGAATGGAAAGCCTCTTATTTCCGATGAAGTAAACACAATTATAGGGATACATTATCACAGAGGAAGTCAAGACAAACAACTCATGAACAGTGGACTGGCATTGTGTATTCAGAGTCTGTGCACAGTGTTCACCACTGTGGACCAAATGCTTAATAACTTGTGTTATTGATGAAATGAGCAGGCAGTTCAGCGCACAATCAGTGTCCCCGTGCTGTGTTATTAGATAGCTGTAAAGCCTTTACTGTCTGCAGCAGATGACTTACTGGCCCAATACTCAGCTGCATGTCATATCCACTGCACCATTATCACATGTGGCAGCACATTACCAACCCTGACCCCACAGGTTCACACATAAAGTAACCTCCTCACCGTCGGTCTAATTGAGATGTAATGTCTTCTTGCCTTCTCTGTTCACGCAGGCCCTTCAGATGCTAAGTGATACAGACTGCCCAGCTTGTTAATACTGAACTAAAGCCAAGTTCTGAACAGGCTGACAGAGCAGGAATAACACAAGAGGCCAGATATAGATGTTATCAGGGTGTGGTTAACTTGCCAGCGACGCCTCTGTCCCCGTTAGTGCCTGTTGGGATTAGAAAGTTATCATTTCCCATTTTCAGACTGTGTTGATTGACCAAGGAGTCAAATATTTATCTACAGTCTACTGGGCCAGTTTTGAAAACATTAAGTGGAAATTTAGATTTGGATCACTGGCAATCTAAACATATGGAAAGCGCCTTTCAACAGTGATTTATTCCATTTTTACAGCACCACAAATCTTAAGATAGAAAAACTTGTAAAAAATAATCGCTTTAATTGCTCAATCATTCCCTGCCTGAACTCATAAAGTGAATCCAGCACAGCTGACTTCAGGTATGACTTTACACTGTTCAGTTTTGGGCCTTCAGCTCAGTGTTAACAGTGCTTCAAACTTCACACTCTGTCAACAGTCTGCAGTACAGGCCTCCAGATGGACCAACTATTTTAGCTGCACTGGGACAGTTTTGGGTCACAGTTAAAATTAATGAGAGCGACTTCAGATGTGAGTGAATGGTTTATTAACAAAGTATTTTACAAGTAGCCAGCGATCATAATCCAGCATGCCTAACTAAATGTTTAATGAATACGTTTTAACATGAGTCTACATTGCCTCGGAGTGCTGCTGCTGAATTACTGCAAAATTAGAGATGTTAATTTGGCGAGAGCAAATTAATTAGGCAATAATGATCTCTCTGGCTAAAAGACAGGAGGCATGGAAGGAGCAGTGAGCTTTGTTGGTCCTTCTCGTTTCAGTTCTCTGGTACAATGGTTCCCTCTGCTGGTGAGTTCAGAACCGCAGCTGAGATTTAGTTTGATCACCCCGCATGACTCACAGAAACAAACACCGGAACATGATCAAATCTTTGTTTCCTTTTCTTTTTTTATTGGAATGCTTTACCCCAGTAACGTGACAACGAGCCAAACAGTGCAAATCGCACCGAACAGACGCCCACACTCTGAACCCCCTTCAAACATCATTTCCTCAAGCTCCACATGTCTTATATACAACTGGGGTCACTTTGAGACACTCATACGCCCACCTTACACAATCCAGTACCACACATACTGTACACAACCGTCCCCATGAACACTTAAGGCACACACACATACACTATTTATATTCAACACAGCACGCAAACGTGCAGAGCTTAAGACAGCAGTAGCGTCGGATAATTTAATGCTCCACAAAAGACTCCCAGTATAAGCTCACAGACGAATGGTTTTCTTTACATGGCCTGCGATTGCTTTTTAGCATTTAGCATGACAATATTCAGTATAGCTGTGTGCAGTAGCTTTACCATGTGGATACTTTTTATTCCTAAAAATACTCAGTAACTGTATCATGTGGAGATGTCAGGTCCCAGGGTGGCAAGGCTGGGTTAGAGTCAACTGCACATACACCAGGGAGAGAAACAAAGAGGAGGTGAGAAACAGAACAGAGCGGTGCTTTGAAGACAAAATACTGTGTATGCAAGTGTTTGGGCTGGTGAGGGAGGGAGAGAGAGCCTGTGCTAGACAAAGTCTGACTGCGAGTGTTTGACATTAGTGTGAGTTGCAGATGCAGAAAGACACTGTCCCAAATCAATGTGGATTTTATAAAGGCTTAACTCGTGCTGTGATTAGCAACGTGAGGAGGAGTGAGCAGGAGGAGCTGATGTGAACCGCTTTTATGTGGTTGTAAAATAAAAACAATAAAATCAAGCGCACTGTTGCACTACAATACTGCTGAAAGACACAGCACACACACTCATCAAGACGCTGAAAATATCATGGCCTGAAATGATGTGTGGATTTTTTTTTTTCTATTCAAAAATGTCCTTTAAGAGATATCGAGGTCACACAGTCGAGAAGCCGTTAGGAGGACGATTTAAAAAAGCTGTTAAGACTTAGTTTAACAACACAAATGAAACATATGAAATGTGTAACCTCCTTGTTTTTTTAGACATTAAAATGAAACGTAAAAGTAGATTTTGCCCGGACACAAATGGTGAAATGTAACTCAAACACAATGTAAAAAAAAAACAGCTGGATGTCATGTGCATGTGAGCAGCAGAGCTGGGGGTGTTTGGAAGACCTGTGCAGATTATCAGACAAGTAGATTCAACAGCCTTACTGTACATCACTAATTAATATATATGAACACATGATTATGACGGATATTCACTAATTCCATACACAAGCGTAGGCTGATGTTCTACACCAAAGCTGAGGCTCGTCTTAAGACATGCATGCAGCGAAACACCAACATCAGGTCTGAGTGGACCACTGAGTTTACAGGAATGAGGCAGTGACCTGCTGTATCTGTGGTCTGTGGACAGCGAGTTAACTCTCCAGTTATACATCCATCTATTTTATATCGAATGACACATTTTCAAAAGACATCTAGAGTTACACATCAAGTTCAACGTGTTCGGCTGAGTACATGAAATAGTACACATCAAGAACTGGACTCACAAAACGATCACAGTAAATCTGTGTAAATGTACTTCTTTTATATGCCATTTGTTTCACATTTGTTTATGCTTTAAGCACAATCATCGAATAGTGAGAGTCATTTTTAAATACTGCTCACTGCAATAGCATCTTAGCAGTAGCCCCTCTGCAGCAGTCGTGCCAACCTTTTTGACCTTTGGACCCTTAGAAGGAAGTGATATGACACTACGAGAGATTTTTACTCCTCAAAACAGAATTTTGTACAACAGGTTTTGTGACACCTTGGGGGTGGCCCTCACACCCGGGCTGGGAACCACTGCTCTGCAGCATACTAGTCAGACTCATAACATTGCACGATGTTGGATGATGCTCTGTGAGTATGTTTGCGTTCACAGAGCGGCCGCACAGTTAACTGTTTAGCGAGCATCAAACAAAACATGGAGGAAGAAATCAGATTGTGTTTTTCTGTTTTGTATCATATCTTCGTGGCACAGGTAACAGAGGGAAACACACATTTTATCCAAGATTAATCTGTATGTGTGTGTGTGTGTGTGTGCGTGTGTGCACCACATGATCTCAGTATATAGCAGTTTGAACTTGGTAAATCCTTTGCAGTAGAGGTTACTGCTGCAATCACAGTGTCTACGTCTTTAGTGAGGTCTCTCTCCCTCTTCAGCACATCTCCACACCCAACCCTCCGCTCACGAATGACATCCCACACCCCTTATGGGCCCACTCACACCGGGGTGCCTCTTCCCCCTATGAGTGAGCCCTTCCTCCAGCAGATACCAGGGACATGTCTCCCCCGTCTCCCACAGCAGCGAGTGAGACATGCCTCTGGATAAATGTGCTGCTCGGCCGCGGCCCTCAAACCAGTGATGCCCGTCTCTCCTCTGGCGTCTCTTCCAGTATCTGAAGCAGCAGGTCACTGAGGGGCTTCGCTACGCTGCGGTAGCCCGTCGACGTCAGGTGGAGGAAGTCAAACATGTCCTGCGTGATGATGGTTCCATCGGTGTGGACGAACTCCTTGCCCACATCCAGGTACTGAGCCTGGCCCAGTCGCGGCAGCCAGGAGCGTAGGAAGCCATTAACCGCAGCGTTCTTCTCCCTCAGTGGGTTGGGACGCTCGCCTCGAGGCAACAAACTCTGAGAACAACAGACAACAGACAGAACAACATCATATTGATGAAGGTCAGTGTGTTGAGATTTAAACTGTAATATTTTGTATTTTGTGTTTCATATTAACAAATAATTCAGCTTAGAAGGGCCTAAATTTGACTTTCTAAAACTGGGCTATTACATATGGACATATACATCTGAAAGCTGGTGAGGGTAACCAGCAGCAACTGGGTTGCACAGCAAGGATGGTTATTATTTCTGTATCATGCAACATTTGCCAAAAAATACTAACATGAACAATACTAACATTAATTTTCAGTGGTTGTTGCAGAAGATAAAACAACAATGCCAAATATTTACGAAGGAAGCTAAATGCAAACGTGCCTCT